>NW_020955765.1:218532-249068 GCF_003031625.1 Empidonax traillii | reverse complement strand
TTCCTTCCTTCCTTCCTTCCTTCCTTCCTTCCTTCCTTCTTCCTTCCTTCCTTCCTTCCTTCCTTCCTTCCTTTCTTCCTTTCTTTCTTCCTTTCTTCTGCTAACTACTTCTTGAAATATAAGGCACACTAAAAAATTCCATTCAATGCCCAAGTAAGTGCCTTGTTGTGTCTGGATAGACTAAAGTTGGCTAAGTTTAACATGCTAAGTTAAAGTTTATGAAGTGCCTTACTTTGTCTGGATGTTGTTTTAAAATGTGCCAAGGACCTTATTCTACCTTCATGTTCTAAAATTTGCAAGTAAATGTTTGTTATTGAACCTCCTGAAAATTTTGCTATTCCTCCTGTGCAGGGCCCTGAGTGAATATCACAACCTTCCCCTAAAACCACTGAATGGACTGCAACGTAACACTTTTTTCACTAAACTCACAGTGACAGCATTAAATTCTCAAAAAGGTTATCAAATTATGGTTTTCTTAATAGTGGAATTTTGAGGGGGAGAGAAAATTAATACTTAAAAGTTAAATGACAAATAGTTTTTATCCTATTCATCCTCACTTGCTACGTGGTAACAAAAATGCCAAAGCAGAGCAAATTGGAACATTTCTAATGTATCTATATATTAAAAAGGAGCCTCTGTAGTGACATAAGTCAGAGTCAGGATTTCAGTTAATATTTAGCGTTTTAAAAGAAAGGCAATGTCCTTGACTAATTTCATAATAAAAGATGCATTTGAAAGTTTCACAGATTCTCCTTCCATAATACTGTTATTGCAAACCTGGGATCTGGTCTAGTATCATTAATACCAATGGGAAAACCCCAGCTAAAAGTAGCAGGAACAGATTCAACCTCTAAGATTCCCTTCAGCCTTGCCTACAAACTGTCATTAGCAGGCTATTCACTTGTTTCAGTTGATTCTCAGTAATTTTTTTACATCAGTCTTAAAACCTCTGCCATAATTCTCAGTCTATAACATTGAGATAAGTTTGTAAAGCATATCAAAAGGCCTATCTTCAAATTTTGCAGCCATATGCATTGGCAAACAAGGAATGACAATTTTCAGACACGGTGGCAAATGACAGATAAATGTAAAAGGATGGAAAAATAAAATGATATTAAGAAAAAAGCCTACAAAGAAGGAAATTTTTTTAATTGAAGAATGAATGTCAGCATCAAAGAACAACAAAAGGTTAGCTTTTGAAAAAAACTGGGATGTAACAAATGTTTCCCTAAATATGTCAACGTCTGTGCTATTTAGCATGATGTGCCATGTGACCGGGATATTCCAACTCTATTGTCCAGATATTGAAAGTTTTACTCCTTATTCTTGCCTGTTTGCTATATAGAAAACAGACTTCTAGTAAGCACATAACTGTACATGGCACACAAGAAGTTATTGGCACCACATATCTGCTTTGTGAAACATTAATACATACCACCTTTCACCCCAAAGCTAAATTAACTGGTAAAAGGAAGAGAAAACAAAAACAAAACAAAAAAAATCCCACAGCAAATCTGAATATAAATGATGGCCATATAAGTGAAATAAGACATTCACAAACTAAGGCTGGGCTGCTCTTGCGTTTCACTGTAAACTCAAAGTGGCTCACTTAATTTCCTAGAAGATTTCTTCACTTATGTGAATATTTCCAAGCAGAAATGTACTTATTTTCCAGGGAAAGTTAAAGGATGTGTAATAAAACCCAGACTTATTTCTGAAAGGAAACTGGCTTGTTTTTAGACTGAAAATATGCCTTGCATTAGGGAAGTGTGATCATTCTCAATTTTGTGATTTCCACAACGCAAAAAACTTCAAACTCCCAAATCCTATTTGTGAAATGGAAAGAATAGGACTTTCCATACTGGATCAAACCAGAGTCCTGGGTAGTTCAATATCCTGTTTGTCAGTACCCAAGAGAGCAGATTCAGAAGAAAGCATGAGAACTCTCCCAGGGAGCACGTTTCATGCAATCTATCCACGCCCAGATAACTTCTAAGGGTAATTCTAGCTTCTAAAGTTGGAAAATTACATAAGCTCTTGAATTAAGAGCTTTTGTATAAGATTCAGAATTTTTACTATGACTTGCAAGATTTATTGAAGGTATTTTTGTATACTTCTCCTATCATAAGGTTATAAGCCACACTTGCTTAATTTGCTAGTAATGAAGTGTGTGCAGACACATATATTATTTTAAGATTTGTAGGAAAAAGTTGTCAGAGATCACTCTAATCACCTCAATACCTGCAATCAATTACAGTATTTCACTCATTTCTCTTGATGTCTTTGAAATATTCAGAGAGGGGGGGAAAAAAAGTGAAAATATGAAAAAAAAGGGGGGGGGAGAAAAATGTTACCTGTTTAGCAGTTAAGCGATTATATTTAGTGGGGGGTGCAGCTATGTGATGCACAAATGTGTGGGGATGGGGAGCTGGAGTGCTGTGCCATAGGGCAAGCATGAGGAGCTGCTTGGCAGGACAGGGAGATGGTGTGTCGCTGCTGAGAGAACTGAAAAACATCAGTGACCGGCAGGGAAACATTAAGCACCGCAGCCTACCTGCAAGTGACCTGAAGCTAATGCGAAATGGCAGCTGAGAGCAGCTCCATACAACTTTCTCAGCCTCCCTAAGTAATTGGTAACCTCTGAACCCCACTCACATGAGTAGCTGGGGGGGAGCTGCTCCAAGATAGGCAGAGAGGTCAAGCCAAAGCCTGATTGTCTGGACCTTCAAACATGTGACCTTCCTCCTCAAAACTTTTTTTTCTCACACCTAAAGATCATGCCACCGGCCTCCAGAACTGCACTTTGATCGCTGCTCGGAGCACTTTGTGTAGTTTCTGTGTTGAGCCCAATCAGATGTCCTTGAACTGTACAGTATCAGCTTTTCCCAGGTCCTTTAAGTTTGAGCAAAGAGAAACTGGCCCATCTTAGCAAACTTCTACTTTACTTAGTGCTGATCTTGGACTTTTGCAGAACTGACAGTATCACTAATCTAATCCTGATGTCTGCAATGAGGTTTAACACTTGAAACATCCAAGTGAAGTTTAACTGAAGCAATTTACTGAGCTTTTAGGTCCAACATTTTTCTGGGGCATATTCAGCTTTTAGATTGAATATGACAGAATGTCCTAATTAGCCCACTGTTGTGAAAAGTGGAATCAAAGCCTCATTTCAGGCAGCTACCAGGTACTACAGCATTCTTAATCACACTTAGCATTTCATCATGCACACAATAAATTTTTGTCAGGCTTTTAGAGAGGTCAAACCAAATCTTTGTTTTTTGAAAAGTGAAAGAATGGATGCTAATAGCTTTTTCATTATTATGAGCTTTAAAAAAAAATTTATTTGGATAAACATCCAAATATTCCAGTTGCAGCATATATTGGTATATTTCCACTAGCATTTTCTGGAAATACGCCTCACTGTCTGATCATGCTCCTATTTTCCAGATATGATTTTTTTACTTGTTTGTCTCTTCCAGAAACTCTATTGCTACCTAGCATCCCTGACTCTAGATCATGTTAAACATCTCATTTCCCTTAATATTTAAGATGGCAGTTTGGAGGAAATTACTGCTATTTCCTTCCTACCTGTTCATCTGCTGTACTATCATTTTCTTTTCCTGCATTTTGATTTCTGTTTTGGTGGAAATAATTTTCAAAGCAGGCCAGTAATAAACTGGCCAGAGTCCTGCTCACTGTGGTATTAAGAATAACTATTCTGGCATTCTCTGATATTGAATTTCACATAGCAATCACTGGCAAGCCCTAAAATTGTTGCAAGTTTTACCAGTATGAAAGGACATCCCAGTACTCCAAAAATTTCGTACTCACTTAACCTAGTCAAATTCTTTTACAGTTTAGAAAGCCAGCTGCCTTGCAGTGACCGTCAATTTTATTGTACAAATCAATTTGTCTCCACTGACGGAAAATAATTGCAAAGCAAACAAATTATCCATGCTACATTGAACCCTATTCACTCTGGGGACGCTGAGCTTACAGCTTGAGAAGATTTTCCTCTGCCTGCCTCAGAAGTAGAGCTTGCTATTAAAAAAAGCCAACAAAACATTAAAAAATTGTACTGCTTTTACTTTTGCTGCTGCCAGAGATTTTCAGTATATTAATTTTGCATTTGTCTAGGCATTAAGATGCCATTATGTGGAACTTTCCCGAGTATGTTCAAACCCCAGTCTATGATATGGCTCTTTATACTAAATTTTTGGTACAAAGAGCACTGTTATTGAAAGTGAAGGATTTGGAAGTGCTTGAAGGCTTATAAAGTCGCTTAGGATCTTATGTAAAAGCACAGTCCAGCGGCTCTCTATATAGGCCAATATCCACAGAGGGATTTAACCCCCTGAATAGACTGTAGGCTTGGAGTGCATTTGCTCAAATTTCACTCCTCAAAACCACCAACCTCTTTTCATCTGCCACTGGAAACATTTATATTCTGTCAACATGCCTAATGCTCCGTCAGTTCTGCTCCTACCCAGCCCCCCAGACACCTCTGCTCAGGATGAGGGTCTGGCTGCCCTGGTTGGATGGAGAACATCAACCTGGACTCTACAAGGTGTGGGTGCAGGTGTCATTTCCCTACAAACACCCAGCAGTAACTAGGGTTACCCCGTGAAGGTGGACAGCCCCTGGAGCTGGTCCCAGTTTGGTTGTCCTTACTTGAGCAGTGCCACGTTCCTTTTATCTTCCTCTGCCATAACAGTTATTTAAGTACTTTGATGAAAAGTAGATCGAACTGAACCCTTCCTCAGGAAGACTCTCAGACATGTTTCATCCACTCCTTCACACACTTCACCTATGAAGCCTCCCCAAGGATAAGGTGGTATTCAATGTAGCAGCTTCAATCAGACCCAGGGAGAGTTTAGATGAGGCCAACACCAAGTCCCAATGAGACTGAAAAAATTGGGAACTACCTTTAAGGAAAGGTTTGCTCTTAAGCCATAAGGAAAAGGGAGTCACTTCATCTATCTGGGAAAGTCATAGAGCTGCTGAAAGAAATACCTTGTGCCTTCATCAGTACTTAAGGAGTTTGGAAAGTCCATGATTAAAACTTCCTTACCTTTGGCAATCAGTCATAGTATCTTCAGATCATGAATGCAAGCTCTTAGTTCTAACTGAAGATGTCCAACTTCTGACCATGAAGCTTTTACAGGTTCTTTCCCTAAATTCAGTGGATAGAGAGCTCAATGCCAGGCCATGCAGAGCCATCCAATGGATAAATAAAATGCAGTGGGAAAAAATATTATATATGAATATATATATATATACACTTTTTTTCTTTTTTTTTTTTTTTAACTTCCATATGTTTGATTTCAGGCGCTAAAGGTGAATATTCCCCTAATTTGAAATACTTACTCATTTTCTGATTTCAGCTCTGTAGGGCTATTTATTCATAACGAACATTCAGTGGTATGGCAGAAAAAAAATGTAGGTACTTGCATTGTGTTGTGATATCAGTAAATTTCAAAACTGCAATAGGATCATCTTACCTATTTTTAAATAAAAAATGAGTGCTATATAAACAGGATTTATATTTCTGATTACTCTAGTCTGTCCCAGAGATCATCTGGGTAGTAACTTCTAGTCTCAGTAATCCAGTCTTTGAGGTTGCATTTTGTTCCAAATATAACTGTTTTATTTCACTGCCTCAGCATTTGAAATAGAGGTGCCACCCAGGTTAGAGATACAGCAGTTAAGCTAATTTTTTTTCCCAAAAATGACACTGAATGCAGTATTTGATGAAATATATCCTACGTGGCTTCCCTTTTCAGATGGGGTTTCTAAGAAATGAGTCCTGTGGTGTCATTCTAAGTGAATATTAAAACTTACTGTATTTTCTGTTTTTCCTTATCATTTAGTGGAAGATTTTAGCAAAAATTTATCTACTTATATTGATTTAAATTTGTCAGGGGTAAGTTGGAAGACATCTCAAATTTTCTAAATTTCGGAAGTAGACCCTCAATATTAGACAACAAAAGTTGTAAATTTACATCCACTGAGGAATTGGTTACAGCAAAAACTCTACTTTTTTTTTTACATCATAAAACCTACATGAAAAAGAAGCCTTAGGAAAGTTCTAAATGCACAAAATGAGGCATGGACTGGGTTAGAACTTCCTTCTTCTTAGGTGTCAAAGCCAAAAACCTTTAGACAAACAGCAGCTAGAAGCCAGACTTCCTCAGTTCCAATGTTCATCAACCACCTCAAGCTACTTACCAGACATGAAAGAAAAAGAGAGGCCAAGAAGTCAGTGAAAGGAGTTACAAAATACTTGGTAGCGTACAGCCTAAATTCTTTAATGACATTTTTAGTAAATGTTCTTGCTGCCAAATGTGGTTTGCTTCACCATCAGATCTGTCTCCATTAATAATGCATAATGCCACTTCAAAATTATTCCTGTAAAGGACTTTCTTAATAGCAAACATCAGCTTTGTGCATTGCTACAGGAGTCAGTAGAACTTGTTTTTTGTGAATGTATGGAGTTCTTTATCTGAACATTTGCAATTTAAAACATCACTAAGAAATATGAGAATTCCCAACAGAAATCCATCCCGAGAGAGGCTAAACTCAAATCACTGGAGACATATTTCCATGATCCTGACCTGGGAAGAACGTTGCCCAATCTAGTCTATGATGAGAAAATATTTGAAACAGGGACAAATTTCTCATTGACCTCCTCTTCCCCCACTAAGCTCACATTCTTCACCTCCACTTCATAACTTTTCATGGAAGAACAACCAGAAGAACAACAAGTCTTTTCCCCATATGTTTCTGCTCAAACTCTAGTTCCATTTACAGAGAGGTTAACCTTCCAAATAAGAAGGGGCAAGAGTATAAGCTCCACATTTGTAGAAAGAGTAAGGGGCACAAGTATAAGCATTCAGATGCTTGAAGGAGTAAAAGGTCTGAAAAAAAAACACAGATATGTTTTCCAGAACACACTTTTCATGAGATTTTCAGGAAATTCTTCAGCTCCTGAAATAAAGTGAAATATTTTTGCCTATCTTGATTATGTGTCACTTTATTCTGCTTCCTGCTGAAATTTTGGACAGTTTTGGAAATCAACATCTGGGAGAAAAAAAATGTGGGAGGAAAAAAAAATAGCTAAGAGGGTCTGTTTCACCTACTCATTAAAACCCTAGGAAAGGTCTGTGAACAACCTTTATTATTAATGTAAGCTAATCCTAAATATCATATAATTTAAATTGTAGGTTAGATATCATAGAATAAATATGGACTTACACTGTGTATTTTAGAAGAATTTCTACTTAAGCATCAGATATTTTTCTCTCTCTTTTTGCATGTCATTATCTGCTAAATACTAGAAACATTAATTATGTGGTTATCATAACATCATTATGTAAAAGGAACCAAGGCGAGCACTACACTCAATCATGTATAAAGTAAACAAACCGCAACCAGGCAGATGGCACATTTGGGACCTGACGCTGCCCTGTGAAGTCATTTACTGTTTTAAAATTGATAGAGCAATATCTGCATGGTCCTTGTCATTAGTTCAGAAAAAAAATTTTAAAACTACCATTTTACTGAAACAGGTACAATCCTGCTTTTAATGGTCATGTTCCACAGGCTCTGTACACATATTTTTGAAGCACAGCTTTCAGATCTACGTTGATTTAACATTCAGGTAACTCCTTCACCTTTAACGTGTTTCCTCCCAGTTCCCACCAACTGCTCTGAAGGATAAGGAAGCCCATTGCACTCACTTAATATTTCATTAATTGCATTTGAAGTCCACAGTATAACCATGCACTGCTGCTGGGAAGACAAAAGGAAACACTGTATTATGATAATATTGATTCTTTTAACCAGAATAAAATGAAGAACAGGTCAAATTGGGCCAAAGATAGATCAAAGAAATACATCCCCAGTGGATAGCTGTTGTGATTCAGCTACCAACAACTGCAGAAGGGCATAGGAAGAGACTCTCCAATGTTCACTAAAGTGTGCTGTTACTCTGGAGTCATCAGACTGCCTCGAGTTGGGTTTTGCCCCCTAGGCAGTCATCACAATTAATTGGGCATGCAATTTATCATAGACTAATTAAGTGGCTTCTTCTGTATTTATCACTGCTTATAAAGTGAAGAACTCATTCTGCCTTTTTATTTGTATCCCTGGCAATGCAGTTTAAAGCTCTTGAGTTCATCACTTGTAGATGGGTGTTAGATTCCCAGCAACTGAGCACCCTTCCCCCAGGAGGGAACAGAACTCCACCCCACTCATCTGCGGCAGATACGTTTGCACTGGCAAGAGTAGTAGGCTGGTTTCTGCAGAAAAAGACCTTGATACAGATGGATTTTTGGGAGTTTGTGTGTGCATGCGTGCTCATGCCAACATCTGTACTTGCCACTGGCTTTTAGTCACTTGCAATCAAAATTTAAGAGGGGGAAAATGATCTCAAAAGAAGGAAATCCCGTTAAGGCTCACACTGAGAAGGTGACTTTACGGCGAGTTTAGTGCTGCTTGGACATGAGGGATCTTCTTGAGAACTCTAACTTGAGACACAAGTCAATAGGATACCAAACATCTTGGTTCATATGCTTACAGATTTATGTATACTCACCACTGCTACTCTGTGCTGTCACAACTTCCTGCTGCCACCAGGATATTTGCTTTGCTCATGCTGATCTGGGAGTCATTTTGAAGTCATTAAAAAAGATTGAAGTTTCAAAGGAAATCTCATTTGAACCAGACTCCATAGTTATAGCTATGTCACTTTTAAAGACAAGGCAGATCATTGGTATCTGTACAGTTGTGGTGGGATATAGTTGCTTCTGAAAACAGTTTTTTCACCACAAAGCTTTAGAGCAGAAGCTCTGTTGGCTTATTCCTACTGATACTGCTAGTTAAGCTAAGAGAATTCAAATTTGGTTGCCTTTGCTAGTGCAACATGTCCTACAACCTTGAGGAAGTGTAGAAATCCTAATCTCCCCACCACAGTTGAAGGAAACAAGAACTGAGCCAACTCCCTCACCCACCACTCCAAGGTCAGTGTTGATGTAGACGGTCAGATACTTGAAAAGCTCCAGGGAAATGCGTACAATATTTTTTCATATTCCAGAGTTTAGCTATGTGGAATTGTCTACAGAGGAATAAAATACATAAGGTGATGACGACAGGAGGAATTTAAATTTAAATGATAAGAATAAAAAACTGTTCAGCGTTGTTTCTGCAATTGGCATAAGAAGCCAGTCTATTCTCCAGCAAGATAAGACAGCTTAGCTACTTCATTCAACTATTAGAGCATCTTAGCCAATACTTCTGAGTCCTCATAATGACTACTCCCATATGCTCCAAAGGGTTGTGTGGTCTCTTCTGTTAGTATGCACACTGCAAGGTTAGCTTTACACACAGAAAATCAAGATTGCAAAAGCATTTTTGCAATCTTGGAGACATTTCCCATTTGGTCCTCAGCTCCTTATTGTATTTCCCACCCACTTAACCACAACATTTATTTTTATTAACCAAACTGTCAAGGGCATGCCTGCACCACCCTTTTGCATTTTTAACGTGGATTAAATAGAAGAAAACTGTCTTGTGTTATGCCAGCTTCAAATCTCTGCATTTATTTCCCCTTTCAAAGAGATTATAAGTCATAGTTAAGGGTAGAGGATGTATTTAATGGTATAGCCATATTCCAACTACTGTGTTGAGTTGTAGGAATAAGTTACCCTAGTTGTCTTTAAACCATGTACATGTGTGCACTGGAAATTGTCTAGCCATAACTGCATTGTGATCTTCAAAGCTTTCGTTCCCCCTCACTTTTTTGACATGCCACAGGTTTCTCACTTCTGCAGCAGCAGAAGAGCTGAATGGATATTAGCAGCAGCAGGAAGAAAGCAGAAGAATCCTTGACCTTTACTCAAGACATGTCTTTAAAGAAATACAAGACTTAAAATTATCACACAGTCTGATGTAGCCTGAAAAACTTTCTCAGAGTCTAGGGGCTAATATGCTGTATCTGCTTCATGTCCACCCCTTGCTCAAACCCAATAGCCCTTTCCTACTCAAGGAAGCATTCAAATTGACATTCAATGAGGGGCAAGGGGCCAGTTCCCACCAGAGAGATTTCTGCACCACAGTTTCTGAAAGCTGTCTCTAGTCTCAACAGTGGGGATTAGCTTTATTTAGGTAGTAAATTACAACATTATCTGAATAAAGCTAAGAACATTAAAATGTCTGCAAAGTATGATAATCTCTCCCTCAGAGTAGAATTGAAGCAAAGTACTTGACAAAAGTTTAACATGAATGTTGACATTAAATAGCTCATGAAGACATCCACAACTACATAATATCTTGAGGGGTTATTTTTAAGAAGACACTGTTTTTTATGCTCCAGGACTGTATGCTGTAAGTTAAGATTTCCATCACTACCCTCTACTGCATTTCCTTCCACAATGAAGAATTTCTGAGACATCCCTGAGCAGACAGGTTTTTCAGAGAAATTAATGTACCCTATCATTTTGCTGTTGTTCCCCACCAATGAAGTAGGGAGAGTCTGCATAAGGGGAGGGTGGAGGGAGGAAGAAGCAGGGAAAACACTGCCAAGCAGTTTGGAACTGCCTGGGAGCATGTATGGGTGGTGTTAGTGGACAGCAACCTCTAAGGAAGTCTCCTCTACTACCTTAAACATATTCAAGCAGTAGCAAGACACACTTGAAATTTGAATTCTCTTCTGGGTTATGTAGAAAGTTAAGTAGCTGTTTGTGATAGGACACACAAACTTAAAGGCTAACATATTCTGTAGAGCAGATATTTTAGGTCAGATGTCTGCCCCTGTACCTAGCAGATTCACTAATCTATCTGATTTTTCAATCTACGATGATTATAACTGTGTGAAGAAAACTATCCAACTTCAAGATTCTGTCAGAGAACAGCTGCAAAAACAGCAGCCAATGTACTTACTTCTGCTAAAAAAAAAAAAAAAAAAGTTGGTTGTACAAATACTAGTAATACAGTGAAAATATTGGGGTTTATGGCTACATCCCTGTGTCTTCTGAATATTTCTACCTGTCAAATGCTTTTCCAAACAATTCTTTAGTGTCTTCACAAAAAACCTGAAAACATGCTCCGTGATTTGTAAAATTTTCTGGATTCAGGCTAAGTGCCAGTCAAAAAAACATCACTGTAAGTCACAGAGACTTAGTCCATTCTCTTCCTTCTCTTTTTAACTGAACATAAACCAGATGAAGCTGTTCTGTCTTACCAGTGCATATGTCCTTCATACTGGCAATTGGGGTTTGGTAAAGGTTTTATACAGAAATATATATTCCTACATGATAAAGTGATATAAAACAGACTTGAAATAGTCTTTGGTAGAATTTACCAGAATCCTTTAAAGGATATGATCCTCAAAATTCACCTAACCTCGGAGTATTTAAAGACTAGAGATTTATTAATTTTTGTCAGTAAATTTATTTACCTACACACGTTTCTGCACATGCCAAGAGTCGTGCCACAGATTACACCTGTGTTGGAAACTTGGGACCCAGCTGGAGTTGGTATGAAAATACTTGCATCTAAAGTAGTGCATCACTATCTGCATTAACTATAAACTGAGCTTAGAGCTAATATCTTAACATTAAACCAAATATCTTAACATTAAAATCTAGTGATTTGATGCCCTCAACAGATACTCCATCTCTTCACATGTCCAGTCTGATAAGTGTATTCAGTACAGTTTAATAATGGTGAGCAACTCCTGAAAACAGGGAAAATAATCATGATATAATGTTCTGTCATTTTGTCTTTTTTTATAAATTTTTATAATCCATATCATTAGATGGATTTACTTCATACAGTCATATCACTGAGTCCTCCAGTATATAAGCTGTAGTTTTTAGAAGTCACCGTCTCCCTTGGTTATGATGATATACAAAAATGTGTTGGCAGTATTCCTGTCTTTGAACAAGCCCATGATCTATCTCCCAGATATTTACTCCTTCTACATGGTAAGGGCAGTTTGGTTGTTTACTAGATTTATGGACTACTTTATAGCTACATTTGTGACTGACATTAAGGTTGACTGAGACAACCAAGGTATGACTTAATAATGTTCATTTTAATAGTGGGTTGTATAGTTCAAATATATATTTAACTATATTTAACTAAGATATTGTTACAGACATAAAATGCTACTTAATATCAGTGTAAGAGTTATGTTCTCTTATTTTTGTTTCAGTTAGCAGTACATTGCTTTCTGTTGATGGGTATTTGTCTGTGATTTTTATCTATGAAACTTTATTTTCTGATGACAAACATTATCTTTACTCCTATTAAATAAGATGATTAAAGCAGTGAATTCCAAAGTAGTATTTTATTAATCTAATTTATATGGTTTTCTCCAGTCTACTCATCATTAATCGTATATTGTTGGTACCCCTCTTTCTGCACTGACCTTGGTGTCTTCAAGGCTGTTCCCTTCACAGAATACTCACTCATGTCTCTCACAGCTGCTGCAGATTTTTTACCCTTTCTTAAATATGTTGTCACAGAGACACCACCAGCAAGCAGTCAGGAATAACATTAAAATTAGAGGACAGAGTTGAAGAAAAGAAGCAGGAGCTTCTCCTCTGTAGAGCTCTCTGGGAAGTTAGTGGTGTAAAGGAGTCCCCTGACCATGGGCAGCCATGGTCCTGCAAAGGTAATACAGTGCAGAGCTTTTTGAAAGAACTTTTTAAAGTTTCCAGTAAATTCACCATTTAAACTGTTCAAGGTTCTATTTCTAATAATTTTCAACACTACTGGTATTTCTTTACATGTAGCTATAGGATAAGGGGTGATACTAGGCACATACTGCATAGCATGTATTACATTGAATAGTCAGAGGTTGCTCAGTGAATTTTCAATGAGAAATTAATAGTTTTTGCATTGCAGAAGAAAAAAACCCTTTCCCTAAAACAGTAAACCAAATAAAATATTGTACTTTAAGACTTTTATCCCATTATTCAAAGTAGCTAAATATTTAAAATTACTAATGGGGTAGAAACAAGAACAAGCCTGTTTTTTCTTACACTAAATCACAGTTCCTAAAAGGGAAGGAATCGAAATTAGAAAGATCCTCCTTAAAATGTAATGGATTGCAAACTGTAAAATGAAGTTTCAATCCAGTAGGAAATAGATATTTCAGAATTGTGCTTCTGTGTGAATAATGAAAAGGTTAATATCCTGACTTCTTTAGAAAAGAATTTTCCATTGTCTTTTTCTTGTCAATTTAATTGGATTACTATTTTTTAAACAAACTAAAAAAATCTTAAAATGTTTATTCAGATTGTGATGGTTTTAGTCTAGGCCTTCCTGGTGACCAGTTTGTAACCAAGGAAGTAGCCAGGTACAGCCAATTGTATTCCATACAATTTTTACGTAAACCAGAGTATAAATAAGTCGGAGATTAGAGACCTCGCTCTCTTCTCTTCCGGCGAGGTTTGGGAACAGTGGGTCCCTGCGTTGGTCTCGCTTATCTAAGGCTGAGGCCTGCAGAGTCCACTGTCCTGCCACGTGGAGGTTTGGAGAGTGCTGGCTGTGACTGCCGATCCTGCTGTTCTAAGGGACGTGGTGAGATCTGTTTTGTTAGTTATTAGTATAGTTTGATCTAGTATACCTATTTGGTGTCCCTTTTGTTCCCTTTCGTCCCCTTTTTTCCCCTTTCCCTATCCCTTCAGGGGGTGGACCCCCTTTTACTGTGTATATAGCATCTTAACTGTACATAATTGAAATTTACGTAAATATAGATATATTTTTATATAAGCAGCTTGACTGTGGGTTCTTTAATTTTTATAGTTTCTTTCTCCTTTAACCTAAGGAAAAAAAGGAGAGGGGAAGGGGGCTGCTGTCCTAACTTTCGGGCATTTGGCAGGGAGCCAAGTCCAAACCGTCACACAGATTCAGTGTAGAGCAATGCCAGTACTAATTGCATGAAAGTAAAGAATATGTATCTTGTTGCAGAAGGAGAAAACTGAAAAGGATGCATGTGCATTACATTATAGTGCACAAAAATATTCAAATTCTATTTTGAAAGAAGGAAATTTAAACAAATATCAGTATCCACTACCACTATTATTTGAACTCTATTGTTAGGTGTTGTAGCCCCTTAGAATAATATTTAACTTCTAAGTCTCTTCTCCCATAATTTAAAATAATCTCTGATACCAAAGATTAGTTACATATGTATAATGATGGGTTTTGTTCTTGTTGTTCCTGCCTTCTTTTGCAGTTAGGTCCTATATACTGAAATTATATGTGTAAATATATATATGTAAATTTATTAAAATATTTTTAAAATGCAACATCCTTTTCCATAATCGAGTTCCCCACAGACTACTGCAGTAGAAGCACCTGCTAAAAAGTTCTGTATTAAAAAAATTATTTATTTTCCTGTTCAGAGACATGACCACACCTTGCCTCCTGGCCTTGCACTGTCAACATCACTGAACAGGATGGGTAAGTGGTGTTACACTTCTGAGCTCTGCCCATGAAGGTAGTCAGTGGCTGGTATTACAAAGAGATGCCTGCTGACAGCGGGCTGCAGAGGTGCTCGGCCTCTTACACCACCACAATCACACTGACACTAGTGCTGCTGTGCCAGTGTGACAGGGGTCCTGAGAGCCAGGAGGAGCTGCCAGACTTGGGGAATCCCCCATTCACCCCACTCTCACTTAAGCAGATCTGGACCCAGGTCACCAAAAAGTCACTACAGAGAAGCCCTTCTGGTGTCCCCTAAGCACAGTGGAGGGCTGGAGGCAGCTCACCTCCTCACAGAGGTCTGGCTGCCCCACCAAAAAGTCAACATGAAGCTTTTTGGCAGCACAACTTAGATTACACAACATCAGGAAAGACAAATGTCAGAGGGGATTTCTTGTCCAAGCTGCTGTGCAGACAAAGACAGCAGGGGAAGCATACTGCAACCTCCCCATCCACTCCTTTTACACTGGGGAAGATTCAAAAGGCAGATCTTACACAGCAAAGGAAAACAGCTCGAGAATACCTCTGACAGGAGCTTTGTAAAGAGGTGTATCAGCTTCAGCTCACATTTCCATCCAAGACACTCGAACAGCTCTGATCCCTGTTGATCTTCATCTCCTAAAGGCTGAATCTCCAGTGCTTCACTGCTGGAGAGGGAATGCCCACCCATCACAGAGATCTCCCAGTCTGTCTGCAGGTATCACCACAGAGACATATAGGCTTGTCTCACTTTGATGGCTGTTTGTAAGTGCTAAAGACATTTCTGGCTTGTTTTTGAATTGCAGTGCAGAACTAGAGTGATGGTCACAAAGAAATGGCACTGGCTTGGCAAACTGGTCGACAGCTGGTTCACAGGACTTCGGAACAGACTACAATATTGTTTTGGAGTGCTTGCCTTTAGCTGCTAAACTGAGGCATGAAAAGGAGAAAAACTGCATAAATACTGTGAAAAATGATAGCAGGAAGAGCTTCTATTAGCCAGTGATTTTGACACTGAAAGCTTTGTTTTCAGCAAACACCTTTCTTTTCTTTTGTCTTTAGGAAAATAAAGATGTTCCTTCCTATATGTGTGTGGCCCAAGACTGGAACATCATTTTGTTACAGGGTATAAAGATGTCAACAGCTGCAAATTTTTATGCCTTTGTTTATTATTGCTATATTTGATCTAAAAAGTTTTTATGAAGGGAAAAAACAGACTCAAATCTTCTTTTGTATGACTCATGCACGCAGCCTGTGATTTAACTGCTGATATTTGTTCTATGTGTTCTTGGCTTTTTTTTTGCCAAATGAATGAAGGAGAAATTGCATATATGACTTAAGGAGAGCTTTCTCTTTGCTCTTTATGTTTGTAGTGCTGCTAGTAAATTTGCATGCTTTGACTTGTTGGGAAGATTCATTGATGGCCGAGCAATGAGGTCTGGACAGTTGGCAGGTCAGAACATTTATTAGTGTGATTGTGCAGAAGAAGTTTGGCTCCATGGTAGAGAAGATCCCTCTGAAACAAATGCGGAGACTGGGAAATTAATTATTAAGGAGGATGTTGCAAAAACATACATCAATACTGTTCGATATGTGGTTGGAAGGTAATTGAAAAAAATTATGTTGACTCTGACTTAAAAGGAGAGAGTCTGATGAACACACACTATAATTTCTGACGGCACTGTCTGCCTGCTGAACCTGTCACAATCCAAAGCAGCACTGGAAAAAGGCCAAGTCCAGTCTTTAAGTCAGGGTTTAAGCATCATGGAGTCTGCCAGAGAATTTTGGTTAGTTCTCACTTCTTTCCGTTATTACTTCAGCTGTAGAAGGGCATGTTCCATTGAAGCGTTTTAATCCCTCTTCCTATTCAGAAAGTACTTAATATGCTCCTAACTTTATGTTCCATTGAACTCTGCACACAAACATCTTTCAGAGAGGCGTATGAAAGAGCTCATCACTATGTTAATTTTCATGTATTAATTATAGTGCTGCCCACAGCTACTTAAATTTTATCACCACTTACAATCCTTTCAACCATCTTATAGTTGTGGGGTGGGTTGTTGTGGGTTATGTCTCTTATACCTCTTTTTTTCTTCTTTTTCTTTTCTTTTTTTTTTTTTTTTTTTTTTTTTTTTTTTTTTTTTTTTTTTTTTTTTTTTTTTTTTTTTTTTTTTTTTTTTTTTTAAGAAAACTCTCTAATATTAAATGCACATTGATTTAAATACATATTGAAGAAGACTTACGTAATCCAATTCAGGATAGAAATCCAAGCTAATACTTTCTCTCTCAGATATATATAGAACTAAGTCTATATTAATCACAAAAAAAAAAAAAAAAAAAAAAAAAAAAAAAAAAAAAAAAAAAAAAAAGGAAAGGTGATACTAATTTTTGTTGCATTGTTATTTGGCTTGTTTTGACCAATTCTTTCTCTTTCTTTTCTATTTTTTCTTTCTCTCTCTCTGACCACCAAAAAGACAAAAAAAAATGATCACAGAAAACTGTAGTAATACCTATTACTGGAAATAAACTCTGGAAGTCTCTCTCTTGCTCAATTTTCCTTGGCATATTTAGGATTCAGAGTTCCTTTAACTTGGCAAGCCTGGGCAAGAAACACTTATCCATGTGCACACAGTACATTCACTCCCACATAATTACATTATAAATACTTGTTAATGCTATGAAATAGTTTTCTTTCTTTTTAACGTAGACTCCAGTCCTGCAGACATTCAAGCACATGAATAACAGTCTCCTAACCTCAATCACATTACAACTGGGAATAAGGTACTTAGCCATGTGCAGCATCTGGTTGCAGAATTAAGATCATTCATCTCTTGGGGCTTCTTAGGCAATTTTAGTATGAGATACGTGCACACGGATTGTGGGATTCATGCAATGGGGGCTCCTTTACCTTAGACGAGTAAAAAAGTTTTCAGAAATTGAAGGGCAATGCACACAGCTCATCCAGCAGCTCCTGCAGAAAGAACATCAGCTCCAACAATCACCCAATTCACACACTGTGGTATTTAGATGGGGAAATACAGCCCACATATAGAGTTCATTAACCCTTCAAGCCAACAGGAAGTGTGGGCCTATGTGTTTCATCAACATTAGGGACTTTTTTTAAAATCACCCTAAAAAATGCATTGCCTCTAATATCTGAGAGGACAGCATCTTGCAAGATCACTATTCACTGAGGTTTTGCCCAACTTTCTTGAAAAGAAATTTGTGTTTTCTTTGATGTCTGCAAGTTCCATTAACAAGTATATTGGCTCAAAACAGCACATGATGTTGACAACCTTAGTGTAATATGTCACACTTTAACCTAAATTCCTCACAAATTATATCATGTATTTTTCTATGTCATAGGATTTATTTCCAGCAGTAAAGGCATTTTTCAGTATTTTGCCGAAATACATTAAAAACTTATTATTAAATTTAAAGAAAGTTTTTAAAAATTAAAAAAAAATCCCAAGATTTTGACCTGAAATTAGAGGAAATAATGAACTGAAATAAATATGCTAATGTAAAAAAGAGAAAAGAGTTTTCTGAATGTTTCTGAAAGATGTTTTTAGTATATAATCATTAATGCTTTAAAACGTGTACAAAAATGCATTAAAGGATCAGGAATATTTTCCTGCAGGTACTTAGGACCTCATAAATAATGGATGCAATGATTAACTACATGGGCAGAAGTACAGAGCATTACCAAGAACAAAAAATACATAAAATCTGGCCTTTGATTGTATGTGCAACAATTTTTTTTTAATATACAAAAAAACCCACTTGAGTATGCTCAGCTGCGTGTGAAGAGAAAACAAAAGAAGTAAGCGCGCTTGAGTTAACATTATATTTTCAAATGAAACATTTAAATATCGCCAAGAGCGGTGAGGGCGTCTGGAACCTGGTGGAAGGGCAGCAGAGGGAGCTGAGCAGAGCACCGCGATGCCCTTCAGCGCTGCTTGAGCAGCCACAGAGGTTTGTGCAGGTCTAGAGAGCTGAAGTAAGACCACCACCAGGGCTTCTCCCTGCCTGGCGACGACCCGCCACGGGCCTCGGGCTGCCTGTGCTGGGCATGAGGGTCAAAAAGTTCCAGTGGGTCGTACGGGTCGTACGTGTTTTCCATGGAGCGGCGGAGGAGCTTGCTGGGCCAGGCCTCAACAGGTCGCAACACAAAATCGACTCGCCCGGCCTGTTTCATCTTGGCAGGAATGGTGACCCTCTTCATCACCCGGCTGTATCCCGGCGCTTGGGCACTGATTATGTATGTCCCTGGAGGCAGGAGCCGCCAGTAGTCTCCATCAGCAGCTTAGGAAAGGTAAAAGCACAATAAAACTTGATTTTTAGTCTCACGCCCTCTAAAGTTACACAGCCACATACCCGTGCGCACACGGATGGCACAAGCATTTAGGGGGCAGGCTGTGAAAGGACCTCATGCTCTGAAAAATGTTTGAATGCAAACTCTAGATGACAAAAGGAGACTTTGCTTGTGAAAATCTTTGGGAGCTAATGGAGTAAAATTCACATACAAAATTTCAGCAACTGCTGTTCCTGTGTCACAGGGAAGAGAAACTTTCCTTCGTTCTGTTTTCCCAAGGGTACAGAGAATAACTCCCAAAGAAATTAATTTAAAGCTATGTGAAACTTAAGAAAGTGAAATCAGAATCCAGGCTGCAATATATATATTTAGTATGTCTAAGGAGCTAAGAAATCCCTGTTTTTATTAAATTACATTCAATTACTTTGCAGACATTCTAGCACATAAGACTATGGAGTCGGAGCTGCAGCTGGTATAAATTGCCATTAGTGTAAAATGGGTGTAAATTTCCTCCAGCTGAAGGTTAGAGCCTGCGGGCAAAATCAGAGAGTTTTAAAACAGAAAAAATTATTCTTCATTTTATATTTCCTTTATTTTGAAGGGTAAGTCTCTTAGCTAAGTAAATGTTGCGTTAATGCTATTTTCTTGTGGAATTTCTTAGTCTTTTTTTTAACACTGAAATCAAAAACTTTTTAATCATATGACATTCTTAACCCCACCTAACTAAAGAACAAATACTCCTCTTTCCTTCAGTGTAAACATATTTTTATTTAATTCTTAATCCTTTAAAGGTTCACTGTCAATGGGAAGCCATTGTCTGGGAAGAAGTTTGAAAAAGACCCTAATTCATGCCAGAGTCTCCCACCAGCTGAAAGGATCCGCATCATCTCCACTATTGTATCCCCTCTAATGCTAGTTTCTTTGGAAGCTGGAAAGCATCCATTACATTATAAGCCATTCTGGCTTTCCAAATTGATTCAACAACTGTCATTAGAGCAAAATGTTACCATTCATGTCTTCTGTTTTGCACTCCTCTGGCCTACCCTATTCTCACTGAAATCAATAATAAAAAGAGAGCATTGATTTCAGTGACAGCCTAAAAGCTCAGAACTTTATGACTGTGAAAACTAACAGTTACATACCCCTCAATACATGTTTACCAGTTGGTGGTATAATAATTCAATGCTTTAGTTTTTTTGCATTTGATATAACTACTGTACAAAAATTACATATATTTATGCTTTTCCATATGAACAGCAAGGGTTGCAGACCCTTTAATTACTGCAATTATTCTAGCAGTTAAAGTCAGAGTGGATCCTAATCTACTACCTGCAACATATATCTCAACTTACATTTTCCATCAGCACTCCACACTGAGGTACAGCCCCAGAGCAGAGAAATTGCCCTATTCCCCCAAACACTGGCTTTGGTGGACAGCAGACAACTCCAGCTAAAGTTTTTCACAGCAAGAAGTCTGTCATCCCAGAGACATGTCAAACTCAACAGCCAGCTTGACATGTCTTCTTTCTTGTTATTCTAGAAGCAAAGACACAGCTGAGCCTGTCTAGAGTTCTCTGTTAAGGTGCCATTTCTATCAAACATGACAAGACTTTTGCAGATTCATCTCTCAGTACTTTTCCTTTGTCCCAGAAAATATCTTAGACTAAAAATATTACCTGTGGTGACATCATGTTGAATGCCCCTGACTGAAATACGAGCATTTTTTATTGGGTTGCCAAACTTATCAGATACAATTCCTTTTATCCCCCGATGAACCTGGTAAAGCAAAGCAAAGGTAGATGGGAGTCACTTATTACAGTACCACTTCCTTATCTTCTACAAGCAAACTCTCTGTAGGGAGGAAACAACTGTCAAAAGGTTCAACTCCTTACAGAATATCTCAGGTGCTAATGCCCCTTGAGATCACATCCCCTATTTAGGGAGCTTCAAGGGGACTATGAGAAAGGGATAATGGCACTAGAGCTTTTTGGGTGAGGAATGTGGCTCTTCACTGAGAGACCCTTCTCTGCACAGATCACTGGCACCTCATGATCTGACCACAGTATTTAAAGACTGCTTGTGAACGTCTGCCCTAGACCCAGAACCACAAAGAAATAAAAATTTAAGGCTTTAAAACCAATCCAATGCTCTGTATACAATGAAAAAGAATCACTTAAGGTACTTGGGACTCGTCAAGTGCTGCCTACACTTCACTATGTGCCAGAATGTCATGACAGTGTATGATATCCTTTCCCCCTTCTCTACAAGCCCAGGACTGAGCTGCTTGAGCTGCTGAGAAACATGCTTGGTGACAATCTAAAGAACAGTGTGAATTCTGTCATACAAAAGGTTGCACAAAAAGCTCACTGTATTTGAAACTCAATAAAATCAAACAAAACAAAAAAAATCCAAGTATTTGAAAATTAAACCTCTTAAGGTTCTCTTTTTACAATGTTCCAAAATGAAAATATTTTATATTGGGAATTCTATATGACCTTTTTAAGTGAAAAATAATTCCATTTTAATTTTTTGTCTGAACTGCCATGATCAGCTTGAGCTGTTCTTTACTTCACTTTTCCACCTTCTTATTTTACTCTTATTTTCCCCTCTCCAGTATCCTTTGCCACAAAACAATAAAAAAAAAGCAGAAAGCATCAAAACAATGGGAAAAATATATTTGCTTTTCTGTTGGCGTATAAAGACTCTTAAAAATAAACGTCAAAATATCCAACCTTACAGTAATTCGTAATAAAAAGCTGAAAATAAAATGTCTGGTCTAGTGACAACAGTTTTTTAAGGTGGGACTGCATTGTCACTGCTCTTGTTAATAGGCCATTCTGTATTAAGTGGAGCTATTCACTAGAAGATTTAAGAACAGCTCAATATAAGGATTTGAAAACTGGTCCTTATGATGAAGCACTGCAATTTGCTTTTCAGCATGGGCTTGAGGATTTATCTTATGGATAGCGGATAAATCTGGTCAGAAGAGTCATCTTGGACCCAAATTTAATTTACAGTGTAGACATACTCAAACAAGTATGACCTCATCTAACTTCAATAATAATAATTTTGCAATTACAACATCATGGGATAAAAATGACGAAATTGAAATTTCTTTAACAATGTTGTTTTTGTTTCCCTTAGTAAATGAACTGTTTTTCATTTTTCTTTAACTCTGTGCCATATGAGTTTGGAAGAGCGTTTTGATATTAATTCTCATGGGGAGAAGGGATTGGTGTTTAGGAAAATGAATTCTACTTCTGCATGTTAAGCCAAGTGGATTTGTACACACACCAAAAAGCCTGGTATATATCAGAATCAGAAAAGTTTGAATTGGTTATGGCAGACTTAATCCTTATCGGGGCTAATTCAGTCATCCTTATCTACAAAGTAGTTTTGCTTACTGTCCTGCATTTACTCAAAAAGCTTTTCCAGCACAGACTTCTACAGTATCTCACACTATAAAATCTTTACATCTTGAAGACTTCAATTGCAATATATATGGATTTAACCCAGCTCCATTTGGATTCACTAAAACTCATTTTCATCAGACAGCTGTAAAACGAAATGAGCTTGGTGGTCTGTACTGTAGACTTTATTGAATGAGAATACTTACCACAAGTAGCAAGAGGTTGCTTAGAAAGGCTATAAAAACACTCCTAACAATTTTAAATTACTGTGTAGTCTATCAAAATAAGGCATGACAGAAAGCTAATCTACTAATGGCTGAGAGAAAGATGAGCAACTTCTGTTTCTGTGCTCACTTACTTATTGTCAGTGAGATATTTGTTTTTGCTGAGCTTAAACTTATTATTGAAAATTACTTTTAAATGGCATGGTTTAATGCTCAGAGACACACAGTTGTTGCTTTGGAAGATTTGGCTTCAGATCTTTAAAAACTACTTCCATAAAGAAATCAAGATGGAAAATGTGTAAACAGCATTTCTAGCAAGATTTTAACTGAATCTAAATCTCGCTGTGGGACAGTAGGATTTGGGACACAAACACAGAATGTGGAAAGCAAAAAGTTTCAGGAAGCTCTCTTGAGAGCTGATCTTGTTGCTTTAGTGTTCACAAGAAAGGTTGATTTATACTTTTCTGAATATATGGGGCTTCTATAGCTTTAAATTTTGGACACTATGTATAATGTTGCTCAAAGTATTTCTTACTGTTTTGAAGGCCTTTACAGTCCTCAATCTCAACTTTTCCTGCAGTATAGGCAGAATATTTTCCATGTGTACTACCAGACAAACTGAGGCACTGAGGACTCTGGTGGAGTGTCGTGATTGATTCAGCCCTATCTTGACAGTTAGCTGGGGAAGCAGTAAAGAAACTAATATTGGCAATGAAAAAGTTAAACTGTGAGCGCAAAGGTCTGTAAAAGCAGAGCCATACCATTTCCATGTAATTCAGAAGGGCACCTTTGTTTTCATGCCAGATGGTAAACAGTTCTTCCTCCAAAGGAAACTTTTCGCATCCTACCTCCACAGTAACTTCAAAGCAATTTGTGTGAAGGTAATTAAAATCTGCCATACCTATAGGTTTAAAAAGAAAAAGATGAGCTCATGAACAAGTAACGTAGCCTTTGCTTGTAGTTTTGCTGCTGCAATCAGTTGAATGCCGTCCCGGTGGGTTTAGATTATTATATTGCAAAGAGTACATGCTAATATATGAAAAGTATTCAGCAAATTCAGAATTCTACAACTTGTTTCAACTGCGTATTAACTAATGACAGTGATACTTCTTTGAGGCAAAAAAGCATAATTTTAAATTATTATTCTCCTGACCAAGAAGTAGCAATAGAGCGATGAGGATTGGTTAATCATGGTAATTGGATAATCGGCTGTATCAGAGGTGATTGCCAAGGGTCACCAGAACAGAAATGACCTTTTGCCATTATTATGCTCAAAACTGTTTCTGTACAAAAGACACTGGATATAATTTCGAGAAGAATGTAAGCCAAAGATACTTAAACCTAATTCTCACCCATGCCCCAAAGCATTCTAAATGCCTAGTTTCAACATAATTATTTGGGGATCAAGCTGAGTCCTATTTGAAAACACAACTGAACCACTGCTGAAAATTTATGAACATTGATATTTCATCCACGCCAATATTGTAGGAATCCTAAAGAAAACAAAATACTATTATTGGAGAAATCAAATTAACAACAAAAGCACAAATGAATGGAATGTTTGTAATTTTCCCTGAAAAAAATAATTTATTTAAACTGATTGAAAAAGCAGCACTTGCAAAATGGATTCAAACTCATGCTGCTAAGGAATGAGAGCATAACACTAAGCATTTATTTCTACATTTCAGATTTGAAAAACAAAACTATATTATACCAAAACAAATTTAATCCTTGCATAACTTATTAACTTTCCTCAAGTCCCAGTGAGGCTGAATACATCCCATATTATCTGAATAGAAACGTTACCAACATACATTT
The DNA here is from genome assembly GCF_003031625.1 of Empidonax traillii. NCBI lineage: Eukaryota > Metazoa > Chordata > Aves > Passeriformes > Tyrannidae > Empidonax > Empidonax traillii. The sequence goes on along the minus strand of NW_020955765.1, from coordinate 224,829 downwards.
TGCTACTTAAATCCCCTGCAAGCTACGTTTTGCAGGCGCATGACCTTAAGCAAACTGAAATGAATAAAATTACTTTGTTCAAACCCTTGTGTCTCATAGAGGTTTTACCTCACTTGATATGACGGTAAAGTGGTTTTACCTCCAGTGAAGCTGTACCACTCAGCACCATTTATGATACCTCCACGTTTTACAAAGTTTCCGCCACAACGTAGTTCCGACCGGTCCGAGATGACAGGGTGTGCATCTGCATAGGCTTTAGCCAGCATTTTAAATACCTGTAACAAATAGTTTTGAAATGCATTTGTTTTTACAAACTGTAAACATTGTCATTACTGCTATTGCAAGCCCAGACAATGAGCCACCCAGACAATGAGCCCCCTTGAGACTGAAGGAGGCAATGAACTGCTGTGCAAGGAAGTTTTCATTTGTCTTCTTCTCTAAGGTCCTTCTCTGCAATCCAGTATATTTAGCCAGAGAAAAAGTTTTAAATACCAGTGGACTTTGTGATACTTGGCTTCTATCTATCATCTGGGACAGGAGCAGAAGACTGGTTCGGTTGAACTTCAGGTCCCAGGTTTTAAAGTTGAAATTATCTCTCCCTGTTATCATAGAATCCTAGAATGGATTGGGTTCATGTGGTGGTTTTAATCTAGGCCTTCCCTGGTTACCAGTCTGTAACCAAGGAAGGGGCAGTGTTCCCAGTATTCCATACGATTTTTACGTAAATTGTGGTATAAATAAGAAGGGAGGAGAAGCCTTCGTTCTTCTTCTCTTCCACCGAAGTTCGGGAACAGTGGGTCCCTGCATTGGTCTCGCTTATCTAAGGCTGAGGCCTGCAGCATCCACTGACCTGCCACGTGGAAGCTTGGAGAGTGCTGGCCGTGTCTGCCAAGCCTGCTTTCTAAGGGACGTGGTGAGATTTGTTTTACTAGTTATTTTACTAGTTCTCAGGTTTGATTACGCATATCTATTCAGTGTCCCTTTTTGTTTCCTTTTGTCCCTTTTTCCCCTTTCCCTATCCCTTCGGGGGGTGTTTGGATTCCTGTTTGCTGTGTACATAGCATCTTAACTGTAATATACATAAAATATATTTTTTATATAGCTAGCTTGGTTTTCAAGTTCTTCAATTTGCATAGTTTTTTTCTTTTGCCCCGGGGGAAGTAGAAAGGGGGGAAGAGAGGGGCTGCTACTGGGGGGTGGGGCACTTGGCAGGGAGCCAAGTCCAAACCATCACAGTTCATTATGGCTGGACTTCACAAATGAAGATTTGAGAAGGGCTCTACCCATGCCTGCTGGATTGGGTTAGAAAGGTCATAAAAGATCATCTAGTTCCAACCCCCTTACCTTGGGAAGGGGCACCTTCCACTAGATCAGGTTGCTCAAATCCACATCCAAACCGGCCTTGAACAGTTCCAGGAGTGGGACATCCACAACTTTTCCAGGAAACCTGTTCCAGTGTCTCACCACCCTCTTAGTGAAAAATTTCTTCCTTATATGTGAGGTAAATCTACCCTCTTTCAGTTTAAAGTCATTACCCTTTGTCCTATCACTACCTACCCTTGTAAAAAAGTCCCCCCTCTGTCTTTCTGGTAGACCTCCTTTAGGTTGTGTTTTATCTTTTGCTATTTTTACCCTTTAAAAAATACTTATATCACCTTCAGTCCCACTAGATCTTCACATCGACTGCTGCTGTTTAAAATAGACAGTGTCAATTTGTTTTGCACTTATCACTCACTCAGGCAAACCTGACGGTTTGATCTCAATGACAGTTGTTTCTTTGTGGGGCAGAAACCATTCTCAAAAAGCGAATGAAAGGATGTGGTGATGTAGGATGTCACCACTGATTTCCTAAGAATGTTGGTATTGATGAAGAGCAGAGCAGTCACCACACAGAAAGGAACAGTGACAGTGACATAAGAAACAGCAGCGGTCTGCAGAAACCATTTATTTGAATCATGCTCCTGCCTTTCTTTTCCAATGTTTATTCCAACCTTCTACAAAAATCCCCCCTCTCCTTTTTTGTTTATTTGAACCTCATCTGCAAAGGCTATGCTTTCAGATTTCAACATTAAAATTACAGCAGTTATCAGATGCTATTTGATCCTACTATTTATCATCAAGAGTTTCATTGCATATTGCTTAAGATAATGTGTGCAAGAAGTTGAGTGGCTAAAATCCTGGTTTTAGAAATAATCCTAAAACTTTATCCTTGATGTCAAAGTGACCAATCACACGACATTGATTATTATTTATGGTTGCTTCTAATAATCACAAAGCTGAGTCAATTATGGAATCAGATAGGTTACCAAGGAAAGGTGGAGAGTGTAATGTAAGTGTAAAGGCAATTTACGAAAATACTTCTGATGACCAGACACTAAAAACCCTGACTTAATATAAAACATTTCTGCAGCTTCCTTGAGTTTCTATGTGTCTAAGTATTGCCCAGCAGAGAAAATTATGTATCCTTCAAACTTTTACTGATAATAAGTGGATGTTAATTAAATTAAGAAGAACTTTTACTGCCAATAGTTTAGAGTCAGGCTCAATATCTTTAATTTCTACAGGAATTTGGGTACCAGTTCTGAATATCCTGTGGAAGGTATTTGTTAAGAGTTTTGAATGTGCCCATGAAACTTAGGAGTATGTTCCTCAGCTTTTACAAAGACATCTGCAGATGTGCTATTTTCAGTGACTAAGTCTTCTCTTGTTTCACAGCAAGAGGCATAAGGCTTTTGCCCAGTCACTAGTGAAAGTGAATGAAGACAAGTCGTAGTGAAAAGAGAAAGTGAGAATTCCAAAAGCAAGCTAAACAGATTTAAAAATAAAGAAATATAAATTACACTTAAAAAAAAATTAAAAAATAAAAGTTCCTGGATAATACATTTGTTATTACTTAGCAGCTAATGTATGACTAATCATAGACCTCAAAAAAACTTGGACATTTAGATGTACTACACCTAAATTTTTCCCATTTTGTGGAAAAAAATGAGAAAAAACAGAGAGGAATCCTCGTGTCTTCAGTTGCATGATGCTTCATTTCATGAAATGAGGTCAGTGCTGTTACCTTGGTCAGCACTTTTACCCCACTAATCATCTCAGGTTGGGGTTTTCAGGGGGATGAAAGGGAGTGTTTCAACTCACCAGAAGGAGTGGACTTGTTGTGGACCTTTCTGCTCTAGTGAGCAGAAACACCAGTGCAGCTTCTTGCGTAACACAAAGTGAGTGCCTGCTAAAAACATCCGTCTCCACAAAAGTCAAAACATGGGAATGTTTTGAATAGGTAGGCTGAACCAGGTGCAAGAATGAGTGTAAGGACATGGTTCAGCTTCGAGATTCCTTGGTGTCTGCAGGTACCAGCCCAGGCTGTGATGCAGGCTAGAGAGGCTTGAAATCTGCAGTCTTGGAGCAGGTGTCAAGAGGATCCTTGTGCTACCACACACACACCACGGCAGAGTGCGGGGAGGTGGCAGCATCCTGATACATTTTCAAACAGGGTAACCTGGTTTGAATGTATTTATCAGAATTTGACTTTTTAATATCTGGCCATTATCTGCACTGCAGCATTTCAGCCTGGCCTGAAAGTTTCCCCTTGCAGAGCAAATGGGAAAGGTCAGCAGTCAGGAAAAAGGTTATGGCTAAAGTATGGCAGCTAAACCAAACTGCTTTATTTTGGAATGAAGATTCTCTGGCAGCAGCAGCTGCAGGTGACATTTTCTAAATACAAGTTACTTCACAGACATGGGGTTTGTAACCTTTTGTGCAAATTTTGAAGTGATACTGATAGCGCTGTTAAGGTTCCTGTGCTGAGTAATTTGAAATATTTGGTTTCATTGAGCACACCCCTATCCCCTAGCCACGTATGTTTTAAACTTCCACATTTGTTGCCAACTTCCTGGACTTTGTAGCCACTGACTATGCAACAGTCATCAGTATGAGGCTCCCTGTCTTACAGTGTTGCAAACCAGGGATCTTTTATTGCACTGCTCTGGGATGGAGCCCTTTGTGTGACTGTATCACTTCACTCAAAACACACACGCTGTCCCTGAGTGGAGACGATGGAGGGACTGCTGTCCTTCCATTCCACAGATGAACTGCTTGATAAGGCACACACGGCCATATTCCTTCACCAATTATGCTTAAACCAGGATAGCCCTAGCCCAGGCAATGGGATATAAATGAACAGGTTTACAATTTCCCCTAGTCCTTACCAAGGGCTTCTGTAGCTTTCATTAGGATCCACCAGATATTTCTTACGTAAGTTTTTTACTGTGCAGTGCCTGGTTAATTTTACTGCCAAGTCATTTTCATATGTGCATAGTCAGTAGGCATTATACAGCTCAGAAGAAAAGGATTGATATAAAAAATGTTTAACAGTCATAAATACTTAAATATTTAATGTATGGCAGCAAAAACTGTCATTTTAGAAGAAGTCAACCCAGAGATACGCTCAAAGACAAAGGATTCTTCAAGTCAAAGATCAACTTCTGATTATTTTCAACTGCTGTTTGTTATATAAAGAACCACTTTTCTTAGAAGGCCAGGGACATTTTTAGCATACGCTAGAAGGCTGATAATCTAGCTGTTCTCCTGGTGGGCATGTCAGCAATGAATACTAGATTGAGGAAACCAAAGGGAAATAGGAAAGATGGCAAAAAATTTCACAGAAGATTTACAGTGTGTCCCAAATGGGGAGCTTTCCAGGGACGAGAGGGGGAAGCCTTTCCCGTTCAACTGACCTGGAATAAATGTTACAAGGCTGCCACCATATGGCAGCCAGCCTTGTTTTTTTCCCCTCTATAGATTTCAATGGAAAATAACACTGCTGGTCAGGCTTGTCCCTTTTCTTCTGGAAATCACTGGTAAAAATATCACAGCCTACTCCCCTTAAAAATTAAAAGCCTGGATTTTCCTAGATTGTGCTTTATGAAATCATATTTGGCCTCACAAAAGATGAGTAAATCTTTCCAGACCATGCTGAGAGTGCGTTAATGATCCTCTATTTTAAAGCACATTAAGTAAATGTGTAAATCAGAATCCCATAATATTCTGAGTAGGAAGGAACACACGATCTCATCAAGTCCAACTCTTAAGTGAATGACCCAAACGGGGATCAAACCTGAAATCTTGGCATTATTAGCACCCTGTTCTGAACAACTGAGCTAATCTCGTATTATGTATACACTTTCATTATGTATATAAACCTGATTTATTACATATTTAATACATACATGCATATAGAGGGAGACCCACCCACACAATCTAAACAAATCAAAATTTGTTATTTGTTAAAAGAAAACATTTCCACGTGGAAACCACACGAGTTTGCACTTATTGCAAAAACAATATTACCTTCTCATCAGGTGTAGGGGAAAACATTTTTTCTTCCATAGGATGCCTTGAATAGTCATAAGGATAGGTCACAACCAGCTCACCCCCATGGAGGCTGGCAGAGAGCACAAATGGGATAGACCTCAACCACTTCATGACTGCTTTTGTCTCAGGAGCCACCTGAAATCCAGAAGAAAAAAAAAGAGAAGCTGTGACTAGCCATGCAGCTCCAAAGGGATTTGGGCAGGATGACGGCCAGTGGAGAAGGCAGTGTGTAAAAAAGAGAATGCTGAGGTTCTTTGGCTTTTCCATCTCCAAGGTTAATAAGAGGAGAAAGTCGGTTCACTCCAGGGAACAGATGAGACACATTTTTCACTGTGGAAAAATAGGGGAAAAAAAGAGAAACCTTGACAAAAATAACTTTTCATTGCAGTGACATTTTCGGCAGTTCAAAGTGATGATGGCAGCTTTTTAGGCTGAAAAACCTGTGATGCTTTAACACTACTAGCAAACCAAATTTCTTATCTAATTTAATTTCTGAATCAGCAGGAATGACTGTGGATGGATAAACTGGAATAGGGGGATCAATTAGTAATTCTCATTACTTGTTGAAAATACATTTACTATCCTTTGGTCCAAGTTCATCTGCAAATAAATGAAAATTAATGCATATAATAAAGTACAGCAATGTCTGCAGTTTACCTACAATGAACCAAAGCAAATAAGTTGCCTTTGATTTTGTTTTGGGTTTTGGTTTTTTTGTTTGTTTTGGTTTTTTTTTTTTTTTGTTTTTTTTTTTTTTTTTTTTTTTTTTTTTTTTTTTTTTTTTTTTTTTTTTTTTTTTTTTTTTTTTTTTTTTTTTTTTTTTTTTTTTTTTTTTTTTTTTTTTTTTTTTTTTTTTTTTTTTTTTTTTTTTTTTTTTTTTTTTTTTTTTTTTTTTTTTTTTTTTTTTTTTTTTTTTTTTTGTTT
>NW_020955765.1:126664-218417 GCF_003031625.1 Empidonax traillii | reverse complement strand
GGACGTTCCCTCCTCAGAAACACAGGCCAAGGGAGAGGGCACCGAATTCCAGAAGATCCTCAGACACCCATCCTTTCCTCGGAAAGCAGGAGGCTCCTTCACCCCCTGTTTCAGAGGAGTAATTTCAGGGCCCTGTGCCCGTGTTAGTTCATTCTTAGGGATAACAGTGTCATCTGGTGGCCGGTCCCTGCAAGCCCAGACTCACGATAGTGCCTCTGGAGAGTTGAGGCTCTTTTCCTTACAGCTGAGTGAAGCTACCAGAGGAAAAGATGGTGAGGACGGAGGCTGCTCATCCAGAGTCTGCCCACATGCAGATATGCAGGTTTTATAAAAATGAGAAAGATCTGTTATGATGGAATTAGTCAGCACCTATTTAGGGCTGCTAACATTACCTATGATCCTTTGCTTTGATTCCATCATATGTCAGAAAACCAGAGAGCCAGAGCTCCAGAGTGCCTAAGAACTAATAACAGTGAATCAAGTCAACAATGTGCAGGAAAAAAACCCATACAAGACAAAAACACAAGCAAAAACCAACTGAATAAAAACCCTAAAGACCTATACAATAATGTTGCAATAATAGTAATTCCTGTTTTCTTTGGATCAGTCCTGGATCTGCTGTTGGTAAATCAGAGCTTTGGGGATACAGTGGATAGCACAAACCCGGGTGTGGACCCAAGAAAAATATCATGAAGCAAAGGTCCACCATGGATGTATTATGGTTCCATTAATGAGTCAGAAAGTAAAGGAAAAAGTTTTATCTAAATAGAGTTTTACCTGGAGTGATTTAAGAAGATATCACCATGCCCATTCCTGACTGAAGTAGGAGGTTACCTCCCTTCAGATGCCATAGTATTAACTTAATCCTTCTATTTTTCAGGTTTCCTTAAAATGCCATTCTGTAGCTGTTGAGCTGAACTCTAGTGCCTCTAGCCAGTGCACCTGTGAAAGGCTGGACCTTGTACTGGGGAGGAAACAGGAACCTGAGTGTTCCCACTGCTGCAAGATGAATCATTAAAGCAGAAGTTTGTGGTTAGCGCCTGGATACAAGCCAGTTCATGCCACTCATCCTCAGGAGAAACAGGTCAGGTTCATTTTATTTATCAACGTAGTAGTGGCTTCTGAAATTCTTCTGAAACCCTTTCAACTTTGGCATTATAAAGATACAACTTAAAAGATGAGGTGTAACGTGTAAAGTCTGATCAACTCAGGAACACACAGAACGCACTTTGCACACCAGAAACTTAACCACTTTTTTTTGCATAATTGGGATGATTAAACACAGAGTTTCCAGGAGAGGATGACATGAAAAACATTTTTTAAAAGGCAGATAAAAGGCCTCCAGAAGGAAAGAACAAATGTTCTGCACTGTTTGCAGTCTGAAACACCCACTCACACAACATAGAGGTTGGAGAAGAAAACAGCCCACAGGCTTCCTGACAATGAACCTGGTAGTGTCCAAAGAATGCTATCTGCAGCAAAGTATTTGTTTTTCTAGTTTTTGTACCTTGCCCTGAGATGATCTGATCATGATCTTTGTTCCAAGAGAATTAGGGACTGAACCAGTTGCTCCTACCTTAACCCTGGAAGCGCTTCATTCTTCCTTTAAGCCCATCTCTCCTGAAGAGCAGAAGAGCCCAGGTGGCTTGTAAGGGGCTATAAGTTTCAGTGCCTGCCCTGTGGATCCCTGTTTGGGAGTTCTTGGAGTGGCTGAGCACTGCCACCAAGCTCACACCCTACAAGCCCCATAGCAGCAGCGCTCCTAAGGAGGATGCTGCCCCAAAATCTCATCAGCTCCCTGCCCTTCTGCATCTGCTCCAGCTCCTGCTGCCCAGGCAGAGAGGGCATACCTGACACAGCATCAGCCCTGCTGTCAAACAGCACTCTTGGGTATTGATAAGAAGATTTGAAAGTTGCTTCTGCACTTCGGTGGGCAAGTGTGAAATACACAGTTTTATTGAGAGCTCCTAATTTCAGTCCTTCATCCTGATTAGCCAACTCACTCAGCAGATACCTGCATAAGCCCAGAGACAATGCCATCTCACAGAGCCAATGTCCTGTTGAAGTGAATGTTGTGGAAAATCAGGAGTTTCAATGTCACTATTTTTATCCTAATAGCATTTCAATGACATCATGTACAGAACGATTAAGGCTTTGAAATGTGCACATCCTGGTTCAGCTCCACCAGATGATAGCAGATGCTGTGTCACTCTGGCCTTTGACTATTCATAGACTTTTCCTTTAACGTGGGTTTTGTGGGTTTTGATTCCTTTTTTCACCAAGGCTCCTGCTTTTAAGTTATATGAGATCAATTTTAAAGTATCCATTTCACAAGAACAACTCAGGGCACAATTAGAAAACAGCTAAATTATTTCTGTGTAAGTACAGAGAACAGCCACTACCCTTTTTAAACCTGAATCTCATTTCTGTCGATTATACTGCAATTAGTCACTGTCTCCATGGCTTTCAAAGATTTCTTTTTCCCTTTTAGAGGCAGCCAGACTGATTTTCCTAAAGACTATGCCAGCCTCCACTGGCACAGACTTCCAAATTTTGTTTTAATCAAGCCAGTTGAACTGACTTTATTTCAGATGAAGCCTGAAGTATCTCAGTCTGAGCCCTCAGACCACTTATTACAATAATTCATAATAGTGGGGAACAAAACATCCTGTACAGGAAGGGTTATGGGGAGTAGAAGCTCTCCTGAGCTTAGGGGATTGGCTGAGAGCTTGCTTTCTGTTTTCTGATCTTTATGCAGTGCCCTACAATATTCAGATAATTACTTTAATAAGGCAGGTAACAAACACTATTAAGTAAATGAAAGCTGAGAGGCTGGTATTGAAACATTCAATCTAATGCTCTTGCATACACAAAGCCAACTACTGTGAGAGCCATGGGTTCATCTGCCTGACAAAATTGAGGCTCATTACAGGAGAGCTGATTTGGCTGTCCTATGATACCACCAGGAGAGGAGAGGGAAATGAGGCTGTGAGACCACTTACTGCCAGATTTGTGAACCATATGAAAAAGCAGTCAGTAGGGAGATTTTGTGGTGCCATCAAGGCCACAGGCAAATTGGTTCCCTCACTTGTTCTGCAAAGCATATGGATTTGGAGATGCCTTGGGTGTTGTTAAGATCGGGACTAACTTTGGGGTCAGGAGAGCATCTAGAAATTCCCGAAGCTTTGGTGCTCTGAGGAATGAATTCTTGGATGATCACCCTAATTATTCTTTAAAAAGAAGAAAAAAGTTTGCAGGAGAAGCAATGTATTTATAATTCCATATCTGCATCCACTGAGGCAGAGCTCAGGCAGGGAGTGTTGTGTGCCAAGGCTCCTTAACCCTTTATCTCTGGTGACATCCAACCCAGGGTGACCAGCACACTGCAGCTGGGGCAGAGCTGTAGCTGTAACTGTGAGAGCAATGTTAGGCTGTTTCCATCCATCCTTCTATAAACTGTAATGTTACAGTGTCTAGAAAAGCTAAATACTTGGTTATAAAAATTACTTCTGCAAGTGGCTGCCTACCATTGACCATCTCACAGGTCAGGAAAAGGAACCAGTGCAGAAGCAGGACTCGGAGAGGGAGGGAGGAGGTTGGAACCAGAAAATCCAGAGTTACAGGGACTCTGAACAGTGTGAGACAAGCTCACAGTTTGCACTGGGCACTGCCTAGAAGGGGGGCAAAGATATGTTTGTCATTTTTCTGTGTTGCTTGGGTCTTCAACCGTGCACCTCTGGGCAGAGAGACAGAGTGAATACATGCTGGAGCAGGGGAAGAGTGTGAGGAGTCCTTCCCCTGAGGAGGAAGGAGCACCAGAGACAACATGTGATAAACTGACCACAGCCACCATTCTCAGTCCCTCTGCACCACTGAGGGGAAGGGGGTATATAGAATTCTGTTGTAAAATTAAGCCCGGGAAGAAGGGAGAAGTAGGGAAAAAGTGGTTTTAAGATTTCTCATTACTCTCCTCTGATTTGATTCATAATAAATAAAAGAAATATAAATAATTTCCCCAGTCGATACTGTTTTGTCCATGATGGCAATTGCTGAGTGATGTCTCCCTGTCTTTATCTCGACCCATGAGCTTTTAGTTATATTTCCTCTCCCCTGTCCAGCTGAGGAGGGGCACCTGGCATCCAGCTAGGGACAAGTCACCACAGAGGTGAATCAAAATCTCTGACTTTTCTCCAGAAATCCTTTTTTTTTTTTTTTTTTTCGTCTGTTGTCATTTTTTTTTCCTGTGGAGCTGACCTCAGGCGCTGCTCCACAGCTCTCAATCCCTCTTTCCCATCTGAGACTTTGTACTCCACTTGCATTTCCCAGCTCAGCGTTATCTGTCATTATTTGGTCAAAAGTTGAAAACTTTCAATTTTTTGATCTCATACTCCTGCAGAAACCCAGTGACCTGAGCTGGGATCTGTGTAATTACATGCATAAAACAGAATAAACTTCTTGAGCTTAGTTATGTCAAAAATCATGGTCTAATACTGTACCGAGCCTCTCAAGCTTTGCATCCTCATGTGCACATTATCCTGAAGAATTGATGTGTTTTTATTCAGATTTCACTACTGTGAAACAGGGTAAGAAAACACTGTGGCAGCATCAGGGATGCCTTTGGGATTTAGGCATGGCTTTACACAAGACAACCTGCAGCACTGTAGGAACCTGAAGTATGGTCTCTCAAATCTTCTGCTAACACACCACCTGCTGAAACAATCCTGTTCCCTACCTGACTGAGGCTTTGTGCTAGCAATAAGAAATTGAATTAGAATAAAATGGGTTTAAAAGCAGAAGGAAAGCAGAGCTCCCAATTCCAGGACTACTGATTTAGCTTCCGTGATTATGCTTACAAGGGGAACTAAGTTCTGTTGAGAGTTGTTAGTGTTGGGGGCTTCCAGAGACACAGGTAGAACTGAGTTTTACGTTCCTGGACATAACATAACACACAGCTTAGTGATGATGAGTGCGAGGCCCTGTAGAACTGCCTTCATCCCCTGCAGCAGGAACTTTCCCTTCCAGCACCATCGCAGCTTGACAGGCTGTTTCCATTGCTCTATCTGGTTACACTCATCTATAAACATTCTTTTTTTATCGATGCTGATGCCACATAACTTTACATGAAGCCTTTGTACATTTTCCAAGGTAGAAACCACTGTTCCATCAAACCTGTGTAGAGCTTAGTGCAATGACAGCCAAATCCATAACGTCTTAACATGTGCACTACAGTTTAAATCACTAATAATGAATCATCACACACACGTGGCCCCCTCATAAACATTATTATTCTTAATCTAAAATAACAAAATTCAAATTATCCACCAATTTTATGACTGATCTGTGAGATCTGCCTCTTTGTCCAGACCTACACCATGGTTTTCACACCAATTCTGAATCTGTCCAGTTCAGTAGTGCTTACAAAATTGGCAAGATTACCAGCAAGGAACTCCAGACCAAGCAATCTCAGTTTCTTAATTCCTGAGTTGCTCTGCAGTATATATGATTTATAAAATCTGTAATTCATACCTTACCCCACCAGTAGGACTGTGGAATGGGGATGTGGTCCAGACGGGCTCCATGAATGCCAGCTCTTCTGTAAGCCTCAGATGTCAAATCTGGGAAATTTCTGTTCAGGTCCAAGTTCTGAGCTGTCTGTCGTCCGATGACCCATCCATTGTAACCAGCTCCCTAATTTGTAACACAAAAGTCAACCTCATATTAACTTCCTCTCTCAAAATAGTACTTTATGGAAATTGTTTAAAATGCCATTTTAATCAAAAGGAAGTTTTAAAAGAAGTAAACTGAAAATGTCTGTTTGTTAAAAAAAAATCACACTTATTAATCACTTTTTGTCCACATGAATATTAATGCACTAACTAGCATTCAGGAAGCATTTCACTCACCAGTGATGTGACTCATGAGAGGAACACAACATCTTCTTGCTCAGCACAGAGCAGCATGCAGAGTGGGTTAGAGGAGGAGAAAAAGAAAATACAGGCAATGCCCCAAGACAGGATCAGGCAGAGTGCAATAACCCCAGACTCTCACTACATGAGCAAGCAGAAAAAAAGGGTCCAGTTTGATGCTTATGGTGGTAATGAAAACAGTGAGGTGAAAAAAAGAAGAATGTGAGGTAACGTATAAGAGAATTTTTGTTTTCACAGGTTTCCTTCAGAAATGAGTTGATCTCTGAAAACTGCCACCCATTATGAAACTGTAACAATACAGAAAATATTCACAGTCTGTAATAGCTATACTTTTAAAAGAGGGGGAATGTCTATTCCATGGTAATAAGCTACATTTCCTTATAAAACAATTTAAGTCATTACAGTGAGTCAGTAGGTATTTTGTTCTAGAACTGATTGCAGAGAGTGCTAAATGTGTGAAAAAGTAATACAGTCATTCCCACATCATCCCATGCAGGCAGCAAAAATGACAAATATGGCTCTGATTTCCTTTTATTTCTGTTCTCATCATCTTTGGAAAGCAACCCACCACCAAACCCAGCTGGAATTCTGGCTGCCAATTTTAACATTCCCTCCTTTATGTGACTCTCCCCTCCCAGTTTGTCCTTTCCCACGGGGAATTCTAGAAACATGAAGACCTGAACATCTCCTTATACAAAACCCTTTACCTCTTCTGCAGCCAGTTCATACCCATCAGGGTTGAGGGAAGGCAGGAGATGAATTCTGGTGGTATTAATCAGGGTCTGGATGCGAGGATTCCCAAGAAGATACTCCGAACACAGATATTGTGCAAGGTATATTAGAAGTTCCTTCCCCACAACTTCATTTCCATGCATATTGCCAATGTACTTAAATTCTGGCTTGACTGTGGAATATGAAGTAATGAGATGCTTTAATTTGATTATACCTGGGTGGTTTCCAAAAGCAGAGTAGCCAAAAGAGTCAGAAACTTTTATTTACACTAATTTCATGCACACTATCCTGTAAACAGCACACCAGTTCCAGGTGAACTTCCCTCCATTACACATCAGTTCAGCAACAGTTTAAATAGTGTGAAATAAAGGTAAGTCCAATCTGTCAATATGCCAAACCATAGGAGGCAATCCTTGCTCTCAGCTTTTGCTAGACTCATCATTAGTTGTAAACAAGAGCACTGCAAACAAAAATGTCAAGCCATGGCTGAAGAGGAACAAAATACACCTCTGGCACTCTCAATTACCTTGGATGGCTTCAATTTTGCCACAGATCCTAGAAATGACCTGCAGATGTGTAATATATTATCCCTCTATCTGGAACAGAAATTGGGTTGTGCATAAAAAGTGGCTTTCAGGATAAATAGCCTTGGAATAAAACTATTAGAAACACATAACTTCACAATTCCCTGCAGTTATTCTCTCAATTTCCATCCTTCCTTAGAGCCTAATGGAAAGTACAAATTAGTTGCACCCTTTTCTGTCTACCCCTTCATATTTGCCTTTGATCCTGGCGAGCCTCGAGCACTAGACACTGGAGGGAGCCTGGCACAGAGCTATTATGCCAGTTGCTCAGGCTGGCAAAATCTCCAGCTCTGGAGCTATTTCCACCTCCTTTCAGGCTGTCCTCAGCAGCATGAAGCAGCAGATTTAGAAGAAAATGCTAGGTAATGTAATGGCTAAGTACCATCCTTTATCATGTCATATCAGTTTTCATTTAAAAGCCTGATTCAGAGACTTTGTGTTTTCCTGGTAAATGGAATAGAAGTTTCAAAAGACACCTGCAACTTCTTTTCTTTAAAAAAGAGAGGAAGTATAATAGGCCAGGAAAATGTAATGTAGATCTTTGCTCTGTTAAAGACATCCACTGGGACCTGATCAAGTCTAAGGCATCTCAAAACACCTCTACACATGCAAGGCAGAATGACCAAGAGTAAAAAAAGCTACCAGTCTTTGCTGTCTCTGCATGCCCTGCAGCACAGCACACAGAGGACAGAGCAGCCTGACCTGAGATGATTATCTCAATAAAGTATTAAGTCAGATGGAATTCAGTTCTACCACACTGCTGAGGCTGTTGATGCTGGAGCTCCTCTGATGAAAAACAACCTGAGGCTCTTAGTATGCAGCAGTCCACCAGATTTAGTCAGGTATAATTTTTGAGCTGGGAGCTGGTAACTGGAATACCTAATACTCCACTGGAAAATTATCTGAATTTTGAAGAATTTAGAACGTTTAAAAATCTGGCCTTTGCTGTCTCAGTGATGAATCTAAGAAGAAGAGATCATCACTGTTGACCTCTGCAGGGATTCATATCCTAATATATATTAGCACCTCTGTATGTATAACAACATCTATTCAGGTCCTCTGATATCACAAATTTCTGGTATTATCCACCTGTTACACTGACAGGTATTGCACTGACCTGAATCTCTGTTCAGGAGTGTTTTCTGTGCTGAATTGTCCTTTTTTGATATCAATGTCCTTCTGTATCTGAGGTTTTCTCAGAGGATGTATGCATTTTAGGATGTGAAGGACTGTGTTTAGACTAGGGAAAGGCATTACCTGCAGGAAGCGTGGAGGGGTCTCATGGTATAGCAATAAATAAAAGGAGACTGAGGAAGTGGTAGATGATAAAGTAGGGCGAGTCAGTAAGAGAAAAGTGTCCCAACTTATTTGTGCACTGGGCACAAACAAATAACAGCCATATCACTGCAACCAAGTTCATGGTCATACATCTAGGGACAAGGAGTACTAACTAGGGTCATACACAGAGGTCATACAGTAAGAAATTGCTACTGGGCTACTGGGTTGTAATAGCTACAGTGAATCACTGGGTATCACTGTAATTCAGGAATACAAAGGAGGAGAACTGTTTTTGAACAAATGCTTTTTACAGTTTGTTAACCAATTAAAAGGACCTGTTTTCACCTGGGTAGAATGGTTTCCCCTCAGACACCCTGATCAACACTGATGTAACTCACGCAGTTCATGGTGTCCAGGCTTGGTTGAAAACTCAATCACAAAAAGATCCTTCCCTTCAAAACTGCGACCTATGCTGTAAGTTGTTGCAATATGAGAGCACTTAGAAGCAGTCTTCTTCAAGGTGCTCACCATTTGGGAATATGAATGGTGTTTGAACTGAATAAAAGTTGCTGGCAAGTTTGAAGGCAAATCTTCCTCAACATCTACTTCTCCTGAAAAGAAAAATTATAACACAGTGTTTAAGACCATAGTGCTCAGAGGATTGCATAGAAGCCTCCATTTTTTGCAAAATACCTTTATAAGTAGGAGAATAGAAAATACAGACACAATTAAAACCTCAAATGTATGTACTACATCTTACACTGTGTATTGTGGCATATTTTCTTTTCAAAATCCTACTAATGCATATGCACACTGACAAATATTTTGTGCAACCTCCAGTTTTAATTTGGCCTTTGCATGCTGGCAGATTTTAGTCACAAATTGTACAGATTTTTCCCTTTGAATTTGATGGATCAAATTTATTTTTTTATGAGATTCATCTGTCTTCAGCTATCTGGATTTTCTTCATCCAAACAAAAATCTGTGACAATCATTAATGAGAATACTTTAATGAGCTGTTAAGCTTGTCAAGCAGTCAAAAATTCAGGAGTGCATTAAAGTTTCAGTTTTAAAATAAAATATTTCAAATATATAGACAGCTATCACCCAGGACAAGGCTTATCGAAATGCATCCAAACATCTTGCTCTGAGCTGCCTGTCTTGATCTCTTTGTAAATGAGGGAGAGAAACAGATACTTCTTGAGAACAGTTTAATTAGGTGTTAAAACAGATGGAACAAAATTAATCACACAGGTGTCTATAAAGGCAACAGGCTGAGATGACAAGCAAAGAGGTTTTGTGCCATAGATATGTCGAGCAAAGTGAGATGAGACCCTTCCCATGTAGACAAGATCTGTTGGCAGAGCTTTCTTCCTCACCTCGCAGCTTTGCCAGCGGGTCAAAACATCCCTCTTCTTCCCCAGCGAAAAAGCGGTCGCAGTCTAAGAAGTAGGGCCAAGCCATGTCTATTGCATCAAAGGCAGGGAGGCAATTTTTTTTTAGGTTTTCACAGACATGCCTGCAGGGCTTTATAACTTTGTCCTTTTCACACTGTGGGGCCAGCACTGAGCAGCCCAGAAGCCTCAGGTCAGGATTACATTCTCCCTGGAGCAAGTTGTGCAGCACACTGATGAGCAGGTACTCAGAGCTGTACTCAACCACTTCTCGAGACTTCTGATCCAGAAAATTGGGATACACCATTTGAGTATAGGCAACATCAGTACAAGAACTTAAGGCAATATCCACACACTTTGCTATGAAAGGGAGATGAACAGACGAAAAATAACTTACTTCACAGACATTCTGAATAGTTCAAAGACAGCATAAAAAAATACCATGTTTAATGAACTTATTCCTTTTGTTCTCAGATAGGCTGGAAGCAGTTTGCAACACTTTGAAATGAATTTCATGTCTAAAACCACATATAGAAAGATGATGAGAAGCATGCGTGGTCTGGAGACTGATTGCAAAGGCTTTGATGCGTTTAGATGTCATTCAGACTTCAAATGGTATCTGTCAGTGTGATGGGACATCAGGGCTTATCTGACTGATGACCACTGTTTCTAAATAAGATGCATTTTGTTAATTCAGTACCTGAAAAAAAATAAAAAGGATAAATTCCTGCCCAGAAAACACTGGAGTACCTAGCCCATGTGGGAGTGCATTTGAAACATAGTTTGAAAACTACCAAAATTAGAAAACAACCAAAATTAATCAAGTCTAGTTTCTAAATGAAAGCCTGACACATAATCATAGAATTGTAGAATAGTTTGGAATAGAAAGGGACCTTAAGAATCATGTAGTCCCAACTCCCCTGCCAGGGACAGGGACACCTTCCACTAGACCAGGTTGCTCAGAGCCCCATCCAGTCCTGCCTTGAACACTTCCAGGGGTGGGTCAGCCACAAATTCTCTGTGCAGCCTGGTCCAGTGCCTAACCACTTTCATGGTGAGAATTTCTTCCCAATATAAAATCTGACTCCTTTCAGTTTAAAGCCATTCTCCCAAGTCCCTCTCCAGACCTCTTACAGGTGCTGGCACCCCCTGGGTGCTGGCAGGATGTTTCAAGGTCTCCCTGGAACCTTCTCTGCTCCAGGCTGAACAACCCCAACTGTCTCAGCCTGTTTTCATAGAAGAGGTGCTCCAGCCTTCTTGTGGCCCTTGGTCTGGACTTGCTCCTACAGATTCATGTCCTTTTCGTGTTAAGAGCACCAGAGCTGAATGTAGTACTCTTGGCAGGGTCTCACAAGAGCCGATTACAGCATCAGAATCATCTCCCTTGACCTGCATTTTACATAGCCCAGGATACTTTTGGCTTTCTGGACTGCAAATGCACATTGCTTGGTCATGTTGAGCTTCCCATCAACCACTACCCCCAAGTTCTCAGGATTGCTCTCAATCCATTCTCCTCTCAGCCTATTTTTGTCTTGGGATTGCCCCGACGCAGGTGCAGGATTTTGCACTTGGCCTTGTTCAGCTTCATGAGGTTTGGTCAGACTTGCCTCTCAAGCCTATCAAGGTCCCTCTGGATGGTACCCCTTCTCTCCAGTGTGTTGACCTCACCTCACAGTTGGGTGTCATTGGCAAACTTGCTGTGGGTGCACTCTGTCCCACTGCTCATGTGACCGACAAAGATATTAAACAACACCAGTCCCAGTACCAACCCCTGAGGAAAGTCACTCATCCCTGCTCTCCACCTGAGCATCAAGCCACTGACTGCACCTCTGAGTGTGAACATCCATCCAATTCTTTATCCACTATGCGGTCCACCCATGAAATCCATGTCTCTTCAATTTAATTTTCAATTAAATCTTATTTGATTCAAATGATAAATACAATTTGAGTTTATTAAACTCCCAAGAGAGAAAAAACACCTGTTGAGGTGTAAATTTGTTGTTGTCTAATGTGAAAAAATCTCAAGTTCCTGAAAGAAAGTGTAATTGTGATTATAAGAGAGTGTAATCACTCTCTTCCCTGTCCTTGGCTTATCATATGGATTCAATGATGAGGTGTGAAATCATATAGATTTATTTTTTTTAGTGAGGAATGTACCAGTAAGATATCTCTCTTCTCTGCTGGAACCCACAAAATTTGTAGAGTTTAATATCTCTGAAACTGCAGGCCCTCTGTGAAGTTTGATTGAAATTGCCCTACGAGATCAAAAGTTATTCTGCTACTTAACTCACAGACAAGCAGACCCATAAATGTGATTACTTTATAAGAAATCAGGTTAGGAGGTCTTCAGAAGGATAAGTGCAGGTAATACCTTCGGCCAACTCAAAGATGAAAAGGGAGTGATAGAAAGACGTCTATTCATAAAATTACTGGCTATTATAGTAATGGGTCTATGTTTGAGCCTCCTTCTCTTGATAATGGCTCTGGTTGGTAACAAATACTGTTGTCACAGCAGCAAAATCCTATATTGCATAAAAAAGTACATTTCTCCTGCAACAAAACCTACTATAGCACCAACATTAGAGTACTTGTCAAGAAATAATGAAGGAATACTTAAGGTTTTGAGATTCTCCACGAAGAACAACCAAAGACACATCATACCTTTCTGTACTGTTTGGCATTGACCTGCAAATAAAAAGGAAAAGAAAAGTCTTTACAGGGCAGGTGTACATAGTACCACCCTGGTGCTAGGAATTATCCAATCTGGTATCTCCACAGAGGTTGCTGGAGTTTTGTGTCCTGAGGTCCAGACACATCAGGGATAAGCACATATTCCCAGCAGGCACATATTACATATACACAAAGAGAAAATGCAGTACAGGCAATCACAAAGCATCATCCTGTTCCCCTTTCTGGCTAAACAGGATGAAAGACCCTTGATGAAAAAGAAGTACAGGTGAATCCCTCCAGTTGTTCAGCACAGACACACTGGAACCTGAGTAACTAGGCTGCTTCCCAGTAGCTGCCCCCTGGATACACTGAACTACCAGTTGCCTCATGTGCTGACACACACACTAATCCCTCTGGCAACTGCTCCAGACCAAGGGTCTCACTGTTAGCCAAGCCCAAGACACTGTGGTCTTCCTAATAGCTGGCTTGGACCTCCTGATTCCTCAAGTATCCAACTATGAGATCCTCTGGTCCTGTCAGTATCTAGCTCAGGATTACAGTCCCTCAAATATACATCTCCCAAATATTTTTTCCTGTCCACTGCTAATCCAGCTTGGTGTTTGCTAGCAATGGCACACACTGACAAACACACACAAGGCACACACACTCTGATCCCTCCAGCTGCTGCACCGTGGGCACACAAGCACCAGTTGCTGGCACCTCATACACCTCATCCACACACAGAAAAAAGAAATACCCCCACCCAGGAAAAGAGATAGAAGTGGAGTTTAATAAAAGACAGGAAAGACTGCAGGTATCAGGAACAGAGCACGGCAGGCAAGCCCACTGACCAGCAAGTCCTTGATCCACTTTAAAAAGGGAGGACTTGACAATGTATCTGAAGTGCAGTTTCCTAAGAAATCAGGCCTGTGCTTGAAAAAGGTGTTGAGCCCAGCCCTGACAAAAGGCCAAGATTTCTAGACATGCCTAAAAACTGTAACTTCGGTGCCTAGGAAATTTCACTAATCAAAATGTAGGTCCTTATCAATCTGGTTTAGTCTAAAACTCCATAGGAGTCCTTCCATACAAAACAAGGTGTCTTGTTGGTCTCCACTAAAAAATCTGTTGGTCCTACATGATGTTGTCCATGCCTTTCTCGTAAAGCAATTCAGCCTTTGGTAGGTATGAGGGGACTTTGTTTCTTCCCCGTCCTACTTCATCCTATCTCTAGCAACAGCATTTTATCATACTTTAATAACATCTTAAAACTAATTATTTCCCTCCTCTACCACTCTCATGAGAAAGCTTTTCCAAAAGCTCACTCTTCTAATGGCTGGAAATCGCCTTTTAATTTCCTGTTTGAAAGTATTTGTGGTCAGTTTATATCCATGTGGTGTTGTGCCAGCATTGTCCTTTAGCTTAAATATCTCTCTGTGCTCCCTGGCACATTCCTTCACCCCCGTTTGCAAAGAGCAGTCAGATCTCCTCAGCTTTCTGTTTACTAGATCAAATAAATGAAGCTCTCTTGATTCTGAAGGAACATGGTTTGATTACTCAGGAGAGGCCTCTTTTGCTCCCAATAGCCAATGAATTTATATTGTCCTTCTCCAATACTGGCAAATAAAGAAAACTATTGCTACCAAGGTATTGGAGTTGTTTTCACCAGTGCCTCATAGGAGCTAAGCCAGTAACTGCAAGTTTTTTCAACACCAACAGGTACACTTCCCTTATGATGTACTGGGGATCTAGCTCTGCTGCTATTTCTCCTAGCTCTCAGTGGGGGGACAGGCATCTAACTTCTTGTTCATCTTTGAATCAAGCATTTGTCCTCCTAAGACCAAATTCATTACATTTTCTTTTTTTTTACTGCTAAACAGAGCTTAAACTTCTACTCCTGGCATATTTGTTTAAATGTAATCATCTGCATATGTGTTGCTAATGAGCTGATGGTTCTTTAGCCAAAATAAAGTCATTGTAATGAGAACCAAATTAACCCCGGGGTTTTATCTTGGAGGGGGACATTGAACTGGAAATTAGTCTGGTTCTATATTATAAATTGTAATTGAGCCACATTACCTCATAAAATAAATGAGGCATCAGAACTAGCAGAAACAGTCCACCTCCAACACCAACAAGTTCTGGTAAGCAGCAAGCTGGAAAAAATTATATCCCTACATTCTCCTTTCCTGTCTCAGTACATTATGCTAATTACATTAAATAATACCTGATTCATCAACAGTGCCTTCCGTTATAGGATTTCAGTGTTTCCCCTAGCTAGGCACGATCCCCTCCGTGAGTTAGTTACTAAGGTCAAGGCATTTCTAAAAAACCTTCATCTCAGCCAGATACTGCATGTAGTGTTACATCTGGGGATAATCAAGGAATAGCATTTTGTATAATGCTATCTGAGAAAGCGAAAGGAGTGGTCTCTTGTTAGTAAGAGCTCCAGCAATTAATCCTGCTGATAAAATTGGATGTCACTACCTCCTGAATCTGAATAGTCTTATATCCTAATGCCATCACACCCACGTTTGAGAGGCCTTGGACACAAGTCTGGAGCCAGACAAATGTTCCATGCAGAGGGAAAACATGGTCTGGATGGGACTGGCTTGAGTTCAGTCACATCCCAACAAGTGAAGTGCCACTATCTCTGTTTATCATCTGCTTCATTAGCAATGAATCCCCTTCATTACTTTGAAGAGTAGATGAGAAATATTTGACACCTTTTTTTTTCTCTTCTGAGCAGAAAATAAACATACTGTAGCTATTATTTTAGACTAGAGGGTCGTGTGTCCTGAGCACAGTTCTTCATGGGGCATTTGGGGAGTATGAATGTTCTTACTGCATCTGCTCACAATTCCTCAAAGATAAGAGGCATTTTGCCATCTGCTTACTCTGGGACCAGGCTACAAATTCCCTTTTGTTTCTTTCTCTGACATGCAATGATCAAATAGTGAAACTGAGGCACACACAATCTCCCTGACTTCTTTTGCTGTACAGGAGTGTTATAGCCATCAGTGTGGCACAAGTCCACTCTCAATGGTGTCTCAGGATTCTGCTTATTCAGCTGGAGCAAAAAGGTGTTCTGGGAACACGCTGGAACAAGCAGAGGAAACCGAAGAGGAAATGCAGCAGGCGGGGTCTGGACATGGTGCTGCTGCTTCTTCCTGCTCCAGCTCTCTGAGCTGCAGCAGATTTGCTGCATTTAGCAGATGCCTCTTTCTGCCCTGCTGGCCAGAAGGAAGGCATCAGGAAGCAATGGATAGCTGATGGAAGAGACATGTAAAATTTCGCTAAATCATAGCTATCCCTGGGTTCACCAGAGGATTGGATCCTTTTGTGAGCAGGAGGAGATGTTAGCACAGGAGAGTTAAAGGCAGCTCTGTTTTCAGACTGGCTGCTACCTGGCTTCTACACTTGCATGTTTTTAGCATACTTACAGGGGGAGAGGCAATTTATTAAACAACATGGCTATTACTCATTAACAAAGATGCTGACTGAAGAGGATAAATCTATTTTTTAGATGAGGAACCCAAATCCATATAAATCTTTTCCATGGCAACTGAAGTTATTCATCTCAGTCTGTGACAAGCAGGGGTGAATCTGCAACATCACTGCTTAGTGGATAAAGCTTTTCCACTCCTCTGGACCCAGGATGCCCCTTACAAAATCAGAGTTACCAATACTCACTCAATGACTAGCAAAACTGGCTCCTTGCTCCTCCTACACCTAGATCTAAACCTAGATCTAAGTCTAAAATTAGATCTAAGCCTCACACTTCTGCAGCATACTAAGCTGTTTTCTATCTGTGCAACTTTTTATGCTACCAGAGGTCAGCTCTGCCCAAACTGTACCACCTCTCCCCATCATGCAAGCTGTCATATGACCCATACATCAGACACAGCTCTGTCTTGTAAACACCTAGGAGTGAAACAGCTTGAGATTTCAGGTTATCAGGAGCCAATATGCAGTAAAGCAAGAGAGAAAAGGTCTAGTTTATAGCCAATCTTAAACATGTACGTGTGCTGATGTGGTGTTTGGACTTCCCAGTGTTTCCTAATGCCAATGCTTACATATGTTTTGGAGTGTGCAGCCCTGTGAGGGCCAAAGATAATTCTCTAGTATGTGTGCTTATATAAATAAATGTGAATACACGTAGCTGGGCCAGAGCCTGCCTGCCTGCCTGCCTGCCTGGAGAGCCAGCAGCAGAAAATTCTCCGAGCTCCCAAGAAGCAGCTGTACTCTCTGTTCCGGCAGCCCTGCACCCACGGTCCTATGTCTCTGCACTCAGAAATCACCAGCAAATCCCCATCCCCACCCATGATAACTTGTTTTCTCTAAGCTCCAGCAATGGCAGAAGAGTTCAGCCACTCCCTTTCTCATTTTCATAAGAGAAATGACAAGTGATGATATACAAAGAGTTCCTGGTTCACTCAGTAGGCTTCAGTTGCTGCTTCTTCTATGCTTGAAAGAGTCAAAACCTCTTTCATGTTTTGGGCAGAGGCTCCCCTGGACTCAAAGGAAGACAGTGTCACCTTCTCTCAAAGTCCCATCCACAGACAGGTTGATACAGAGAGACCTTTTTCTTCCTGACCCAGAACAGCCTTTTCAATTTTTTATGTTTATTTTTGTGCTCTAGCTATTCCACCAGAGCTACAAAAGTCCTTTCAGTAGCACTGCTTCTATTTAAGATTATGGATAAAATAACTTATTGAAGAGGAGAAAAGCCATTTCAAGCTTTCTGAGCCCTCTCTATAATATACTCTTATGGTTTCAATTTGCAAAGGCAAGCTTGAAAATCTACAATGCAGCACATACATATTTTACTGCCAAGCTTACATTTTTTCCCCTTGATGATTCAGCACTGAAGGAAGCAAGCTGCTGTGATTAACCCTAACCCAGACAACAGAGCTCAACAGCTACTTCCAGTACCATGGCCTGGCCACTTGCCCTTTAAAGAACAAAGGCAACAGGACACTCATGCAATTAATGATATGGAATAAGCCCAAAGGCCATTCTTAAATCTAAAATATCTAAATCATTCATTGAGGCAGAGTGCAGGTCTTTACAACATAAATTATCTCATCTTGTTTGATCTGTGTACACCCTCTACCAGCTTTCTGGGCTTCTTACAACACTTTTCTTAAACTAGAAGACATATGTATTCATTTTAGTCTGCTTATAGTAAAAACTTCTGCTTTTCCAAACAAAACATTTCAGTTCCTTTTTATATTACTATTACTCTCTTGCTGTTATACGTGGTTCATCAAGTCACTCTTTCAATTATAATCTACCTTTTAAGACTAAAGAGAAAAATATCAGTAGTAAGATGCAAACGCTGTTTGTACCATTTTGCAAAACACTGGAACAGCACCTTGAATTGGTAAAGCACAGCCTGCTTCCAGAGCCAGCTCCTAGCTACAGCATGAGGACAAGTACAGGACAAGATCCATTATAAAACACTAAAGTGGACCAGAACCATGCAGAGGAGGGTGAAGGAGGAATGAATATGTAAGAGGACTAGTGGCAGAGGACTGAGAGAGATGAGTAGCTTGGATAGGGGGAAAATGGTCAAACAAAAAGCCCAGAAGAGGAAACAGCTACACATCTAAGGCATACATGCAAGGGCAGAACTGGAGAAGATCCACAGCCACAGAAAAGGAATTCCAGGAAAACTGGAGAAAAGAGAGAGGAGTGCTTGCAAAAAGCAGCCACGTGGTTAACTCAATTTTCTGGATACATCAAAGTTTTTGTGAATAGAGGACTGAATTCCTGTTATTAATCATCGGCTCTGGCAATTGCAGCAACTGCCCAGAGGAGCAATGTGTTTGCAACAGACAGAAGAAGCAAGCGCGAATAACACACAACTCTACTTTAGCCCTGCTCCCTCACATGAGAAAGCCTGAAAACACCTGAAAGAGATTAATGCCTCATCTGCTTTCACTTTGCAAAGCAGGATCACAGCAGGGAGGCTCAAGCCAGTGTTTATTACTAATCACCCTTCTTTCTAACCCACCTGCTGCCTGACATTCGGTTAAACACCCATTTTTATTGAATTACTGAAGGTGTTCCCACAGCAATGACACTACAGTCAGCTTTTCCTGGACTGTCTCTCTCACAGGACTGTTCTGGGGCCAGCAAGAAGGTGCTGAAGATTTTCCATGGATAATGGGAGCTCACAACTCACGGACAACAGGTCCAAATCTGTGCAGATGCATACCAAGACTTGTCATACAGCAAGGGCACAAAGCCTCAGTGGGGGCCAGTAATTCTCTCTGGTTTCTAGTTGTTCAGATGCAACTCAGACATGTCTGCAGTTATAGGCACCTAAAAGAATGGATGAAGAGTATTTTTGTCTGCCTGTCTGTCCCCACCACCTGCCTTGGTGCCTCTAGTGACCAGACCCTCCTGTGTCACCTCAGCTGTGTATCTGGCAGGTAAGTGCTACTCCAGGGAGTCCTTCAGGAGCTGAAAGTCCTGAACAGAAGCATAATTCTCAAAACAAAATATAATGAATGCCCTTTTCTGGCCTCAGTTGAGCTCTTTTCCAAGTTACAAGGGAAAAATTACCCATTGGGAAAACAAAATGCAACAAAGACAATGACAACAAAATGGGCCAGTAGTTGCCAAATTGGCTGAAGGTTTATTGAGCTGCATGTGTGGCTAGGCTGCTGCTGAGCAAGCATTTCCTGTGTACCAGGATGATCTGGAGACATATGGAGATCATCCCTCAGTGTTTGGTAAGTGAGGGAAGGAGAAATCAGCTCAGATCTGGGGGATGATAGTATTAAAACAACAGCTGTGGTGGGAAGGTACAATAGGTCAGAAAATCTCTACAACTATCATCTAAGGGATCTTTTTTTTTTTGCCAGAGTGCCTGGAGAAGGATGAAAACACATATTAACCTGGTAATCTGGAGCTGGGATGCCTCCATAGCTGTACTTTGTGACCATACACTCTTTACAGCTCAGGTCCCACTGTCTAAGGATGTAGTATTCTCCACGTGCTTTGGCCAGCAATAGTCAGAACCTTTCCTTTGAGTAAGTCCAACTATTGAATGCCATAGGACAGAGGATCACGTCTGAAAAAAATGAGGGGTTTATCTGTTCTACTACAACCTTTCCAAAACATTTGCCAAGATATCATTCCATCCTCTTTAAACAGTCTATGCAGCCCCTTGGAAAAACTCTGTCTATTCTCTAGTTTAGAAGTATGAAAATTATTATAATTAACATCAAATTTGATTCTCTTGTAACAAATGGAGTTTTAACCAAAAATCGCAGGTTTATGTTACAAAAGGTTGACAGCTAATTCAAAAACCTTGACTTAAATCTGCGTCTTAGTCCCACATTGTCTCCTAGATAAAGGTGTCCCATTATAACCCTATAAAACTGGGGTGTTTTATAGGGAGTTACAAATCAATGGAGTTACAGTAGGATAAATTAAGGGATTGAAATTTCATTTTTATTTCTGCAGTGGGCAGAGCAACTCTAAATCCCTAAAATCCATTAATATGTGACAGTTGCATCAAACTGGGAGAGTGATTCTGTCCAAATGAGATTCAGCAGTCATAAAAGCCCAGCAAAGAGACTGAGACATGGCCCACCGCCTCAAATACTATGCTCACAACATGATAGGTGACTTCTGCATGGTATGCCCATGCTCAGCCCTATCTCAAGCAATAATACCTGTGACATTTATCCAACATTTGGTTCCGGTTTGAGAAGGGAATGGCTCTCACATGATGTCAGCAGCCCAAAGGGGACCATGGTAGCTATCAGCCCGCCAGCATCCTCAAACCCTGTGACTGTGTGAAGGGAAAGGCAATGCCTAGAAATGTTACAGGGAATCAAAAATTAGTATTACTAAGTCTTGCTAAAAGCCTAGCTGTTTCTTAGGGCAATGGGGTTTTTTCAAGTTTGGGATTCTATGTATTCACACCCCCTCAGTTTATAGATACCTGAACAAGTATCCTGAAGAAAACTTTGCCTGCAGATTAAAATCATGCTTAAACCATTGCAACAGTAAAAGGATATACCTCTGTATTATATTTTTAATATAAACTTACTTTCCCCACATAAGTGTCTGTTTCTGATCCCATTTCCCCTGTTAAATGTAGCTGAAGGTCAGTGTTGCTAAAATAATAATTGTGTAGAAATAGTAGAGCCAGTGGCGGGAATCCAGAGCAGTTCACATGATTCAGTGATGACAACCGGCTTTACAAGAGCTGGAATTTCTCGTCTTGTGAGTGAGCATGATGTCAATGCTAGTTCTGCATTCTTTTGTTTTGGCAAGACTTGGACACACCCATCTTGGGTCCAGCAGGCGAGATTCCTAGAGCCTGGGCTTTCCCACATGTGGCAGCACAGTCCTGTGGTCATGCCCCACGTCAGCACCTGCCTCTGTGAGCCACAGCAGGATGAGGGACCCAGCTGGCACCCCTGCCTGGGACAGAGAGCAGACCCCAGCCCAGAGCAAGTCATCCAGTGCAATCACACACCCAGGAGCAGCAGCACCTGGAGAGGATCTGTGTGTGTGTGTGTGTGTGTGTGTGTGTGTGTGTGCACACAGACATGAGTTTCACCAGGAAACCAGCACTAGTAACATCAACAACGGATGAACAAGTATGCTCAGGTCCCATGAAGCTGGGGCCAGTGTGAAGATCATGGAGGGAAGCAGCCTTTCCCTTTTCACTTAGCAAAAACCGTGGCACACTGTGGAGCTGGGAACTGCAGAGAAGAAGAGTGGAAAGGTATAACATTTATATTAGAAGACACTTTTTCTGACAGTCTGACTTCCCAGAAGACAACAGGCCTTACTCAGTGCCATGGCTTAGAGAGGAGCCAGTGTCACAGAATCTGTTCTGGGCTCCAGATAAAATACCAAACCAGTCCCCTGCCTCCCACCCTGGTGGTTTGTCACTCATCATCACTCTTCCTTATACCTCTCACTCCCTCCCATCTCCAGTGGCTAAGGTCAGACACTCCCCAGGATGGGGCAATGTCTGACTCAGGACTAGAACAAGCCAAAACGATGGGAAACACCAAGGTGCTTTTGAGAGGAGGAGACCCAAAAATGACAGGTGTGCCAACCAGGGCAATCCTGGGAGCAGCACTCAAGCTGCTCTCCTACCTCCACAGCTTCAGGTCAAACAGCTCCAGTCCTCTGGACTCCTGCCTGGAGAACAGGAGGCTCGAGGTGGGGAGATTGTCACTCTTTACAACTACCTGAAAGGAGTTTGTAGCGAGGTAAGGTAGCTCTCTTCTCCCAGGTAAAAAGTAGAAGAACAAGAGGAAATGGCCTCAAGTTGTGCCAGGGGAGGTTTAGGTTGCATATTGGGGAAAATTTCTTCACAGAAAGGGTTTTCAAGCATTGGAACTGCTTCCCTGAGGCTGCTCAGGGAAGGGATTGAGCCGTCATCCCTGGAGGTATTTAAAACACCTGTAGATGTGGTACTGAGTGTCCCTGGTGGTGCAGTGGCTAAACCACAGCGTTGTCAACGCTGAGATCTGGGTTCGATTCCCGGTTAGGACACTCCCCGGGCAGATGGAGCTCGGTAGCCCTGTAAGGCAATCCATCTACGTCCTGAGGACCTCGCTGCCACCGTCCAAGCGTGCTTGGCCCCGGCAGATGAACCTCAGGATTAAAGGGTGGGCTCAGTTCCGCGCACACTGTGTCTCACCTAAAAAATCCAATGCGCAGGCTGGAAGGTGGAAAGACCTTCCCCGGTTCTTCGTTCGCGAAGAGACTGGCCATTAATAAGATGTGGTACTTAGGGACATGTTTTAGTGCTGCACACAGTGGTGCCGGGCTAATGGTTGAAATCGACGATCTCAGCGGTCTTTTCGAGCCGTAATGATCCCGCGATTCTGTCCTCTGCCAGGCTATGCCCCGTGCCCGAAGCACCCTTGAAATGCTCGGGCAAGGATGGAGAGCCTGGCAGAAGGCTCGGGCATCCCTGCCGCGTTGAACCCCAGCCCAGCTCCGGTGCCTGCCCGGAGCCTGTACGAGCCGAGGAGCCCACACGGTGGCACCACAGACGGCGGCGCGGCCCCGGACGGTGGCGGAGGCGCTGCCAGGGGCCACCCGGGGCCGCCTGGAGCCCGCTGACACCCGGGCCCTGGGGCCGCCTGGAGCCCGCTGACACCCGGGCCCTGGGGAGGTCCGAGGCCAGCACCAACCTCGGGCGTTGCCTCCCCCCTCACCCTGTGAGCTCTGGAGTCTCGCAACCTCACTGGAGCACCCGTATAGCTCTGCCCAAGAACTCCACGATAAAGCTCTCCCTGAATACAACCGATCAGGAAAGGAAAGGCTTTACTGATATTATTATTAAAGGTTTTATCGCTGTTATGCCCCGTTCCTGGAAGCATTCAAGGCCAAGCTGGATGGGGTCTTGGAGCAACCCGGTCTAGGGGAAGGTGACCCTGACCCTGCAAGAGGGGTAACCTTTGAGGTCCTTTCCAACCCAAACCATTCTAGGATTCTGTGATTCTATTCAGCCTTAGCCTGACCCTGGTGGCATTGCAACTGCAGAGATGGCCCCAACTGCAAGAAAAGTCACCTATTTGAAGGCAAGTGACTTCAGCCTGCTTCCATGTGGTTTTTGCCTTTGTTGTCAGATATGATAAAGTACTTCGTTTAACTAATTACCACAGGAATACATCAGTCAGCAGCAGAGAACACATGACTTGGCTAGAAGAGGAACCTGTGTTATCAGCTCTCTCCACCAAAGGTCGGCCACCTCTCAGGGGAAACATGCTAAGCTGTGCTTTTCTTACCCAAACTGTAGGCTAAGAAGCCAGTTAAACTCATCAGGGTCTGGAAGTGCTGCCTCGCAAGGGGGCAATGTAGCATCACTGGGGTTGACAGTAGCTTACTGACTCTCCAGGGGTACAGCACGAACTAGGGAGAAGGGATTTGCCCTCTCTTGGTGCCACAGTTCCCAACTGCTGCTCAAAAAGATCTCCACACAGTGTATGATGCCTGTGTCATATTGTAGAGCTGGATTATAGTAATCATTTCCTTATTTTTCTAAACAGAAGAGCACAAAGCATTTTGAAAAGATCTTGGTATTGTAAATCATGTTTCATTTTGGCTTCTTAATAAAAAAAAGGCAAAATGAGTCACTGCAGAACAAGTATCACTGAGAAGACCAGGCAGCCTGGAGAAAGCAGCTCCAGCCTTGATGGGAGTCATACTGTGGCACTGGTTCCTGCTCTCCTCTCCTACAAGAGCAGCTCCAGGCTGGTTCTCCTCTTGCAGGGCACCACAGGTCTGACCACTGAGATCCACCAAGACCTATACAAGGAACCTCAAAACAGGGGAGAAAATCCCACTGCTCCAGCTGAAGACATAACCTACTGCCCTGACTATTGAGAGGAGACCCCTGCCGGGTCTGTTTGTGAACATCTCCGCAGTGCCCTTTCTTTTCATATGGCCTGACATGACTTTACCCCCCTCTTGGAAAAAGAAGACCCTTCAGAAATCTGGCAGGTCTCCGAATGTCCAAGCTGCTACTTTATTGCCTTATTCAACAGCTCTCCAGTGTGAAGTGTACCCCACCCTTATGCGGCACACAGCGTAATGATGTTGACAGCTCCCTTTCCCTACCTTTATCCATCCCTCCAGCACCATATTCAGCTGTCCAGTTCTACCAGATTCAAGGTATTTTTCCACTGCTTGCCCTTCCACAAGCCCTCCCCTAAAGACAGCACAGTTGCCAACACACACAAAACACTCTACCACAGCAGAGTTACCCCTCAGTGATCCATACATTTGTGGCTGCTAGGATTAATATCCCATGGCAAAACTTTGATCAGTTGGAACTGGAGTAGAATCATACCTCACAGAGAAAGGGCATGCTGTAAACCACACTGCCTCTTCCTGTAATTGGCTGTAAATAGTCTACAACACTTCTCTTTGTGCAGCTTTATCCAAAAATAAAATCCCTTTAGGCTGTGGTAGACCTTGATGTTCGTGGGAACAGCACTCTCAAATTATATGCAGTCCATGGCACATGGACTGCATTGTGTAGCAGTTCAATGCCAGTGACAGTCTTTGGCTTATATTTAAGCACTGAAATATAGCTGAGTTTCTTTGGACAACATTAAGGTCAGTTTCAGGTTAACTTATGTCTTCCTGTAATCCCATAAAATAAATATTTTTCTGACTCATTTTAAGTTTAAACCCTCTGAAAATAGTTTTCCTGGAACAGACCCTTTCTCTACAGTGAAATTCATGTCTCCCTCATCTAGACATAAATGGCATTTTAATTAAATACACTTGATAAAAAACCCACAGATTTTTAAAAGACACTGCTAATATTTTTAATTAGTCAACTAGTTACTGAATCAAAAGCTTTCAATTAATTTAGCAGCATATTCCTATTCAACCTTTATTCTAAAGGGTAAATCTGCTTTTCCAGCCAATCGACTCATACAAATTCCATATTGCTCATAGCAAGCTAAAACACACCCTTACAGCTGTCAGATCCTAATAAATCTCATATTTTGGACTTGAAATAAGTGACCTGAAGCTAAATGTAAGGAAAAGCTTTTTTTCTTAAGGAGAAAAGCATACAGAAGGTCAAAAGTTCATCTTCTTGCAATCTGATTACCACATTCCTAGAAGGCAAGGCCAGAGATGAGGCAAATCTTCTGCATTCCCTGTGACAGTGAGGGGGGTCCTAACAACTGGGAAGTCCATAAAGTGACAGAAAGACACATCTACAGACAGCCTTAGACAGTGATGGGGAATCATTGTGTTCCTTTACATCACAGCCTTGTTTTTCTGTTGCAGAGCCACACACCTCCTGCCTTCCCATCCACACTTCCCAAGCACAACCCCAATTTCATCACTAGCAGTGTGCAGGTTTCCAAACAGCTGATCCCCCTTGTCTCTAAAGCAGAGTGACAACTCCTATCTCTCTCTCCTTGAAGCTGGAACCCTTTACTCTGCTCATCTCTAGGAGAAGGAAGATGAGAAGGGGGACTTTTGGGGTGATAAACCTTACCTAGGGTCTCCTGGCCGGTTTCACAGTGGGGCGCTTGCTTGGTGGCCTTAAGCAGCCCGCCGAGGAGGAGCAGTAGCCTCAGGACCATGCTGGAGCCCCTTAGGCAAGCAGCACAGTGATGTGGCACTCACTGCCCGACGGAGTGACTCCTCGCTTAGAGCCTCAGCGCGGCTCAGGCTCTCCAAGCTGCAGAGGAAATCAGTGCACTGCAAGGGCATGCCCACGTCTCACAGTGTGTGCAGTCCAGGCGTCAGATTTCAGCTAGCATTTGAGCTTGGAAAGCAGAAGGCTTTGAGACAGAGAGGGAGGAGGAGTGAGCTCCCCCTCCCCTCTGCCTCCAGACTGTCTCCCTCTTGCAGCTTGGTTTACAATTTCATAAACAGTTTGAGCGAAGGGGGGTCCCTGCAGGGTTGTGCCCTACTGCTCCTCAGTTGCGGGTCTGATGTCTTTGGTCTTTGGAAAACGCAGCAGTTTTCCTAAGGGACAAAAGGAGCTTCATGAAAGCGTGTGTCACTGAAGCCAAGAGCAACTGCCTGAAGAGAGCAGGGAGAAAAGAGAGAGAGAAAAGCAAACAACTGAAAGCAACTTTCCTGCCGAAGAATGGTATTTCATCACACACTTAACTGCAAGTTTTAAACATAACATGACAACAAAGGGACCCTAAGATGCATCCCCTCCAGCACAGCAAGAATGGGAACCCACAGCATAGCCACCAAGATCCCTCTCCCTGTGCTCCTACTGGGCATTTTACTTATGATAAGATCCAGTTTACAGAAGCAACCTTGGAGGGATGCCAGTGTTTTCTGTCTATTCTTAAAAAAGAATAACTTCACAAAAATGTAGATAAGATTCCAGAACAGCATTATAAGCTTTAACTGGATGGTAAATCTATATTAAATTGTTTGTAAATTGATATTTTTTATTATATTAGTTTTTTCGTGTGGTTCTGTTGGATATTTTTTTTTTTAAATATGCACTATATCTTTCTATTTCTACACAACAGGTGAAGAAGTTTCCTGTGGGTAGGATGTGAAATCCTCATTTCTTACCTATACATCAAAATAAAAAGAGGAAATTTTCTTCAAAAATCTAGAACAAAACAGACCAAAGCATCCTGTCTTTTCAGGCAGTGCATGTTCCTTTGAGGACAGATACCTGTTTACACATGAGAACAGAGGATCTGTCCTTGCAGACAGAGAACTCTGGCTCCTGCTGATCAGTATCAATGATCAGTAAGGAGCTATGGTGCTATATGATAATGTAAACAAATAAGCCCCCCTTTGGAAAACCACTAAAGAGGCTGATAGGGCAGGAGAAAGCTGTATGCGCCTCAAAAATCAATTTATGTTTCATCTCATTTGGAAGAGCTGCATTAAGAAGCTCAGCAGTAAAGTACATCCTCTGCTTCCAGGAGAGGAAGTATGTCCTCTGCTTACAGCCCACTCTGCAAGGAAGGGAAGGAGTTTATCTCCAGGATTTCCTTCTAGATCTGGAGACTGCGGAGTCTGCCCTGGGAATAAACAGTACCAAAGCCCATCGCGGTTCAAAGAATAAACTTCCAAGGGCAAAATACTATTTAGCTGCCTTTTCTTTTCACTTTCATCACACAGCAGCGTGTCTGGACTTTCAGGGGAAAAAAAAAAAGTAAAAGTACCGACAGAGCTCTGGAAGTGTGGCCTCCAAGGGCAGGAATAGTTTACCTTCTGCCCACCCCCACAGCAGCCTGCTCTGAATACCAATCTGCCACATCTGTACCTGATGTGCTCAGGTACAGCTGAGGGTGCATCCAAGCCCTCAGGGAAAAAAAGAGGCTGCCCAGATCTAACCAAAGTGAAGTGGATAAACTGTAAAAAAGGCTATGGAGATAATACCTATAAACAGAAGCTGACCCAGAGCCCTCAGAAATGCTGATATCCGTATTGTAGTTTTCTGCAGCCACATACTTTAGGGTCACATATTTTTAAACACAGCAAATATAAGTCCTCTTTACCGGGATTGCCCAAAACGTTTTGCAAACCACTGACACCTGCTTTCATCAGCACTATTAGCCCTACTGTGACACTCCACATTCATACTGTGCTCCATGTTTAGTCTCAGTTATTAATGAGAGTCACATCACACTGGGAATACTGATTTGCTGTCATTTGGAAATGTTCATTTGTTATTTCCCTGAATTAAAAGATTGTGGCACACATATAATTTATTGTCCTCAAGATTATTGTATCCATCTAATATTATTTGCAGCTTGTCTGTGCATCAATTCCCACACACATCCCAGTTCAATCAGCCTTCAGGTCATTGTATCATAGTTGACAGAATCAAATGGAGGCAGTGTAGGAACTATTCAGTATAACAGAATAAACAAGTAATGAGGAAAGTGATAAATTAAACCCACAGGCACTCAGGAATGAAGGAACTGGTGATGAAGGAGACATTAACAGGGACCAGAATGTGTTGGTCACTAAGTGATGGGCCGTTTAAGGAACAGTTTGGTCACAGCCTTGAATAGGGTCAGGCTGAACTTTGTCACAGACAAGAAACACAAAATGTGATTATCTTTAGTATTATAGAATATAAGAAGTGACTTCAGGGACCATGGAAAACTTATGGCCTGGTCAGGGAAAGGAGCGAAGGGAAAGACCACAATGGATCAGGGGTGATCAAGACTAGGAAAATCAGAGAGGAGGGGAATAAGCAAAGTGACAGCATGCAGGTAGGCTATCAGTCTGTATGTTTTTCTAACCCAATCCTATGCCTGGTCACAGGACTGTTTTTAAATTAAATCCTTTTTTTCACCCCTGCTATGTAATCTTCCTCTCTGACCTAGGTGTGCATGTTGAAAGTGCCAGCAACCAGAGAGACCAAGTATAAGATGCAAAGTCAAAGTGTCAGCCACTGGAGAGACATGGATGTGTTTAGGTTTCTCAAGTGAATATAATCCTATGTCCATGTGTGTACATGTGTAGTTTGGTAGTGAACTCCAGTCTGGATTAGCAGGCAAATAGAAGACTTCTCTGGAAAGACTCAAGGTGTGAATCAGCGGCTGGGTAAAGGACCCAGATTGAAGATATGACGTGAGAGCTTGTCCTGATATTTGAGGAATCTAGGAATGGGGCATCCATGTGAACACAGAGAGTGAGAGCATGTGTGTTGTCACCAGTGAACCTCAATCCTGAACAGCCAGAGAAGAGCACTAGGACTGGGCTCTCTGTACTCGGGCTTATGTGAGTGCTGCTGATGGTAAACCAGTTCTTCTGGAATCGTGCATGTGTTGACACGTGTGTGTGGCACTGTGGGACTCATCCTTACTGCTCTCTGAACCTGCAATTGGGAGTAGTCATAGCTGCACCACAGGTTCTGATTGCATGGATCTGACACCCACAAACGTCACATCCTTGACAAGTTCCACTGCCCCAACTAAATAAAACCCTCAACAGCTGGCAAGCTCCAAGCTTCTTTGTTTCTCAGCTTCCACAGACCTTTTACATTCAATCGGGATGTCTATCTGGTACCAGAATAAAAAAATTACAATACAAGCAGGACGGATGGGGGTCTAAGAATGAAATTAAGATATTTAGCAACAAAGGCAAATTTATCAGTGTGTCACCACCACCTATAATTTTTTCCCTGCTTGCATGCCCTAAAGCATGGAGAACAGAAGGTCTGGAGGGGTTATTTCACTTACTCTTAGTTTTGACTGCCTGCTCTTTTCCTTCTTCCCCAGGGATTTAATCCCAGGCTTTATAGTGTGTCTCTGTGAAGGTCTGGCATGGTTGCCATCTCGGGGTTCCCCTGTAGACTTACACTTTTCTTAGGGGAACAGTAGTTCAGCTACTGCTCTTCTCACTCATACAGTATTTCCAGCCATCCAGCATTTCTATCTTGTTTGACTATTTTTCAGCCCATTATTAGCACTTTGTGTATATCACTTGCCCTTCTCATATTTTTTTGTGTGTTAACATTATCAAATGGGACTACTAGCATGTATTGCACAGTTGCATGATCAAACCTAGAAGTATTAAAAGCAGCTAGGGAAGGGATGCTTGGGAATAGAGGGATTTCTCAACCTCTCTATTTTTATTTATGGGTTTTAGTAAATCTTCTAATCTTTCCAGGGAGCTGACAACAAGTTCTGGGTTAGGCTTAAATATGATATTTTCACCCCAGTTATAAAAGAATCTTAAAAGTGAACAAACAAATCCCAGAGTGTTAAGCAGATGTAACCTGGGTTTCATCATTTGCACTTGAATCACTAAAATAAAGAATTTCACTAGCTCACATTGCTGAATATGTCTTTCCTGATCTGACCTTTCTGTTAGCCTACAGTCCACAGTACAGAAGCAATACAGAAATCCTCAGACAGGACTAAATACCAAAACTGCTTCATGTCCTTGGCAGGTACTCAAAGTGGGATTAAATACAGTGCATTTAACTTGTTTGCATTCTCATGATTCTTGCTATTGTCAGAGAAATTTAGCAGAGGGGTACGTTAGACTCAGACTGGGATTCATTACCTGGTTCTTTTTTTATTTTGACTCTGATAGGAGCTGATAGGAGGTTGAACAATAAATAGAAGCAGTTCTGTCTAAATAACTTTTCTGAAGGACAAAAAGACAGAGACCAGATAAAAATGCTATTTCATGGCTTGTTATTCTCTTCCCCTACAAGCTAGCGAGGCTAGCAGGATGGTGTTTGGTAGCACATCATGTCTACTCCAGTACAAAGCCTGTGGTTTTAGGACTTTACAGTAGTTTAAATTAAGCCAGGAGATGTTTGTATTTGCACTGCAGAAACCATTCCTCATTCTGTGAATTCTGTTTTTATTTATTTTTACCCCTTTCTAAGTTTCTGCAAAACAGGGCAGAGAAGAGGAGCTGCTCTCAGGATAGACGGGGAGTAAACCAACAGCAATATTTAAAAAATACCCAACCCTATTCTACCTGTCTTTGCAAGACCTTATTTCCCTGTGCTTGATTGTGCTTCCTGCAACAACAGAGATCTGAAAAAGGCCCACAAGGCCTTCTCTTTCAGCTTCTAGCTGCTAAGTTAAAAAAGGAAAACAGACTTGTTCTCCAAACAAATATTTCTAATTCAAATTAACATGCATGTGGATAAGAGAAATGGGTAATTTACTCTAAAGATACACAGACTATTCTGAGCTCTGCACTTGTTAGGAGAAGAAGATATTTTGGGATGTTTCGCTGTGCCTTCTGGGACTATCTACATTACTCTTGGGGAGCTTTTAATGTTCTCACAGAGAGTTTTTTCAGCAGTGCCTTTTATCTCAACTTTCAATTTGTTCCCTTTATGACCCATAGGATTAAACCAGCTTTAGAAACTGCCACACATAAACATTGCTGAAAATTTGATAGAGAAAATTTGGTAGAGAAAAAGACCACAAAAACAAGAGTTTTCC
This sequence comes from Empidonax traillii, assembly GCF_003031625.1. Classification (NCBI taxonomy): domain Eukaryota; kingdom Metazoa; phylum Chordata; class Aves; order Passeriformes; family Tyrannidae; genus Empidonax; species Empidonax traillii. Next base: position 187,404 of record NW_020955765.1, on the reverse strand, counting down.
TGTTTTCCTACAGAGTACCCTGAAAATTTAACCTAGAATGGATCATGAACTGCAACTGTCTACATGTCTCAAGTACTTCAAAAATTCCCTGTAGTCTCTACCAGTTACTTTTGATTATTATTGACCCAGTACATACTTGTACCAGGTCATTAAGTGAGGACTCCAATAGACCTCCTAAGTGAACCAGTCTAGCTATACTCCAACTATTGGATTTCCTGCAATGGCTTCAAAATTGGTCTTTAATTTTTTTTATTTCTTTTTTTTTTTAATTTTGACATGTTTTACCAATTTCTTTCCCACGGTTTTTCCTCATAAGGTGGAAACAAAACCAAGGGGTGAGTGGGTGGATTTATTTCCCCCGCTGTTAATATTACTGTCACAGATATTTACTTCCTTCCTGGTTAAATATAATAAATGTTAAGAAGATGCAGCTCTTAAAAATATTTAAATCATTTAAATTCAATACAAGTACTATCAGTGATAATTAAATTCTGTTTTCTTCTTCTCACTTGTCACAGATTAACTAAGTCAGTGACCCACAAAACTAGTTACTTATACCACTTCCAGGTGATTTACTGAACTGATCCTATCATAATGCAGAAGAATGCAATTAAAACAGGAGAAGGCCTTACCATCCCCAAAAGATTCAATGGAATACATGCCTTTCTTTTAGCCTACCCTTCATGTGGTCTCTGTGCTCGTTTGAGTTAATCAGTAAGAAGTGAAGCCACTCAGAAAGTTTCTTTTGATGACAGGAGAAAATGATATCTAGTTAAAATTCAGACATGATCAAAGGCACAAGTGATACAAAAAAACTGGAAGGGAACCTGGCACCAGATGGTAGAATGAGACCACAAAGGGACAACAGTAATAAATATGATTTTATATCCAGGAGAACATGTGCAAAGTAACATGCACTGACCACTAAACCCTGCAATAAGCACACAATATTATTTAAATTTAATCATTAAAAAGATAGAGCTGACATAAGGACTTTGTTATCCTCTCAAAGGCTGTCTCTTATTACTCACACATGTAAAGCAGCAAAGCAGGATTACTGCTGAGGGCTTATTGGTAATACATTTTGAGGGCTTAGTTCAAGAAGAGGCTCAAAGGTGACTCTGCCATAAAGCAAGAAAAATAATACAAATAAGTCAGTGAATCATAGAACTGAATATATAACAGCTACAAGGAAAAATGTGTTCTCAAAAAAGATCTGTGCTGAGAACTAAAGGTCTTTCTTTTCTTCTGATCACAGATGGAGTATTAAAAATTAATGTAAGTTCTACCAGAAAAGAACTTGACAGTCCTATTTTGAGACTCATTTCACTTCGTCTCCTCTCCCTGTCTCACAGAACATTAATGCCAAAACATTCAAGAGAAGTTCTCTAGGGCTTGCTTTGCACATTCCCAGAGGTGCTGGGAAGCATTTTGAAAAAGTGACTTGGAGTGCTTTGGTTTGTAGATACCCGATGGGGGGAACACTCAACAGACCCTGATGCTTTGTGGGCAGATCCTTGGCATTTTCCAAATTAAAATCAGGCCCTCCAAGGCTGACACTCCCTAGAAAACTGGCAGTCATCTCGGACAGCAAAAAACAGTGCCATTTCAGATGCTACTAGCACAACAGCTCTGAGGATTTTAACTTCATTTTCGAAATGAACTTACAAGTCAAATCAAGACCCAGGCCTCACTTCAAACAAGGAGAAACAGGTTGGTAAAGCAGTTAAAATAAAATGCTTTTAAAGCTATTTAGGCATTTTAAAATTACGTATCAATATTCTGAGAGTCTTCATCACACAAAGTATCAGGGCCATGATAGTATTTAAGTTTCTTAATATTTGTTTTCTATATTGAGGTTTCAACTCTTTAGAGTGACACAGCCTATAAAAATAAAGTATTTTTGAAAGATAAGAAATTTTAGTTCAAATTTTATTTTCTTCTTTTATTCAAATAATTTACAAAACGTCTATCAGTCTATCAAAGTATCAGTGGAAACTAGAGAGACCAAATACAAAACAATTGTAGGGACCATGTTTGCCAGGCAATCCAGTTTGGAGGCTGTCCTTGGGATCATGCAGCCAGCATTTTCAGCAGTATAATGCCCAGCTCTACAGAGGCACTACAAATAGCCTGCCTGCCCTACAGAGACCAAACTGACCCCAGAGTTGTTCTCCCAGCTTTACCAATGTTGACATGGGTGTAACTCATCCAACACCCATATGCAGCATCCTGTCTCCCTTATTTGTAGGAAAGTCATTAGTTTATAGATATGGATATCTATTTCAAATGTAAGTTGAACAAAATACCATTTGGGGAGGTGTCAGAGACTGAAGTGGTTAAAGGCTTAAACAAAGACTTTGTCCACTGTAGCAAACTGCAAAGAAACAGCAAAGAATGAAGGAAAGCCCACCTCTTCCAGAATATGCCTCCAAATTTGGACTGCAAAAGGACCTTGAGGTAAGATAAGGGGGATACTACTGTCCAGTTATCCCAGGAGCAGAAGGGTGTGCATATCTGAAGCTGCAAACTGGATTTTCAGATAAGGGAAGAAGCTGATAAGAGACAAATCCTGTGGTGGATTCTCCCTCCCTGGAGGTGTTTAAGAAGAGATTACATGTGGCGCTTAAAGCCATAGTCTAGTAACTGTGGTGGTACTGGATCAAGGGTTGGACTTGATGATCTCAGAGATCCTTTCCAACCTGTCTGATTCTATGATTCTATGGATCAAGACCATCACTTTGACAGGACTTGGACTGCCACTTCAGCCAACAGACATCGGAGCTGCAACTACCAAGTTTCATCACTAGATCCAGTAGGTGGTGACAACATATATCATTCTACTTTTATCCTTTCTTTCTCTCTTTTCCTTATAAATTTTCTCAAGTGTTATTTTTGTCTTTATATTACTATATTATTATAGATAATAACAACCAAAATGGCTACACATCTGTTTTCTTTTGAAACCAGATTGTTCTAAATTAAACCCTATATTTACAAACACCAATCATTCAATGTTGTTTCACTCTAATCTGCTCCAAGGAATCTATTAACAAGAACTTGGGTTACCCTCACCTTTTGGGGCGGGTTGTAACAGGAGGGCAGGGGGGTGGTGGTGTGTGACCCTGACTCAGGGTTTACTAAAGAACTATAGAGCCCTGCGCAGCACTGCTATTGTGCCATCCTTCAGTCATGCTTTAGTTCTGCATCCAGTGACATTAGAAGCATGAGTGTTTCCATCTCAGGAAAGGCACTAACAAACTGGAAGGGATTTGCAGAGAGGTAACAAATAGGATGGGGGCTTAAGCACTGACTCATGAGAAATAATTTGAGCTGCTGAATATGTTTTTTTTTTTCTTGGCCAAATAATGACTAATTTGATATTCAAGGGTCTGAAAAAATAAGTTCTATAGGACAGGCCAAGACACAGTTATGACTCAAGAGAACAAGTACAGGGCAGTAGGAACAGTAAAAGAAAGGTTATAGGGTCTTAATTAGCCACAGGCTAAAGTGTGGGAACAATACCAGTTGTGGACTGAACTCTAGAAACAGCTTCTTCAACCAGTCCAATCCTCCTCCCTTTCGTCCCTGCTTTTCTAAAAAGCCAGTATTCTGGACTAAAAGCACCTGCCAGGAATCTAGTGCTACTGATACAACGCTGCTGCCCTGGTTAAAGAGCTGATATAGGACTGCTAAGGTTTGAACAGACATGAGACGTCTTATCATCCACATATCAAACTGAACTCCATGGGAGAGGTTTCTTCAGCCTACAAGGCTTCAGGACAAGATCCTGACCAGCTCCAAGACTGTCATCGGTCGTTCTAGTCATACTATTAACAACCTGAGCTACTGTGTCACTGAGACCCCTCTGACAACTGGGAATTTGCATTTTTCTCTCAGCTGAGTTATCCTCTACTCTTTTACTATCATTAGGGAACAAAAAAGAACCAGTGACTCATCAAAAAGATTAACTTTCCTTGTCAGAATTTTGATTTGTCAGGACCTTCCTTTAAACTACCATTAAGCAGGACAAGTTTGGAGAACAGGTATCCAGAGAAATTCCTCAGTTTTCCCATTTTTCTGCAGACAGAGCTCTCAATAACTCCTTCTTTCTCCTTGAAGTAAAACTACCTTGTACCAGAAGGCAGGTCCAACCTCCATCTTTCCTCTGTGAGGAAGCCAGGATGGCAGATCAAGCTTTTTACACACTCCACCTTATATCGGTCCTCTTCAGCTTCCAGTTGCCAAGCAACAGCCACCCTCAAGACTTATCAAATCAATGCCATGGCAGTAGGGGAAATTACAAGGCCAAGGTCCTGGGATCTATTTAGCTGGGGGTTTTTTCTAGGTTTTTTTTGAAGGTTCATATCGTGTGCAACTGAAAATCAAAAGGTGGCTGACACTCCAGAGCTGAACTGAAGAGCACCAGCATTGGACGTAGAGGCTTTGAGTTGCCAGGGCAATTACAGACATTTGGCCACTGCAGAATGAGCCCAGAGAAACCCACTATGCATCCACATGGGGTAGGTTGCATTTCATCCAATCTTCCCTTCAGGAGGTTTATTAAGACAGTAGGTGGGAGGTTATATTAAAGCTTCAACAGTAAGAATTTTATTTTTATGAGGAATTCATGCTGAATACCTTGTTTCAGCCATAAATGGTTATCTGGTAATTTTATCTGAAAGCGAGAATGCGACAGTAGTCATATTATTGCTCCCAATGTGCCGCTGATTGCAGAGATTGGTAGGCTGTAATCCCAAGGGACAAAGTAGGTTCAGTAAGATTCTTGGTTTGATTCCTTTTCCTGCTTTCTTTGTTGAGCACAAAAAGTTGAGGGGCACAGCTTTCTTCCTAGTTTATTTAATTTGCATTCTGTAATCCTGCTCAGCTGCATAAAATTAAAAACTGAAAAGGCTGTCAGTGGAAAACTGATTAAAAACAACAAAGAAAACCCACAGGAAACCAAAACCATGGGGCAGGGGGGTGGGGGGAGGGGGAAGAAAAAGGAAAGAAACCATCACAGTAGCACAAGGGAATGCATCAGGTAAAGAAGGAGTCTGAATAGCCTGCCTCTCAAGCAACATAAGAAATCAGAGGGCAGGTAGAAACTTTACAAGGTTATGAAGGTGGAGGAAGTGTGGGAATTGACTGAGCTTCCAGCAGTTGCAAAGGGAGAACAGGTTAGCAGAGATGCAAAGAGCTAATGCTGTTCATGTCTGTGTAAGGCCAGAGATTAAAACAATTGAGTAGGAGGGAACTTATGAATAATAAAAATAAACTAGGGTTTTAAGAAGGAAGGAGCATACCCTGGGTTTGAATCACTTTGCAAAACCACTGTCACAGTGCTCCTCTAGGTCTAGAAGGAAAGAGCTTACAAGAGCCAAATTCAGTTGGCTGGAGTGATTGCAGATGCTCAGCAAGCCACAGGTATCCATCCGAGGGAAGACAGCAGGAGTATGAACAGATGTATGAGAAAGCTCAGGAAAAAAGGGCTCAGAGATGTAAGCAGCTGTAAAAATACTGGAGTGCAGGCTCCTCTACAGCCACACCATCTCCATTTGCAGTCTACTTGATATCTTTTTTGTCATTTGAAGAAAAATGTACACCTTAGTTTACATTTCCATTCAGTGCCATTAGTGTGGTTTGCTAGGATATACAAGAATCCCTCTTTTTTGGTTTGTTTTGTGTGTGTGTGTGTGTGTGTGTGTGTGTGTGTTTACTTAAGTGAACAGACTTCTTAACCAAGCTGGTCTTAAATGATGTTTGCAAAACATTTCTATAAATTCAAATTTGAACTTTACTGATGAAAACCTTCAAGTAAAATCTTGGCTTATCTCCACCTGACGCCAGGGAAGTTAGGATCTTTCCCTGAACATATTTTCTGCTTCACTTATGCCTCTGCCCACAAAATGAGTGGGATGTAATACATAGATGGGATATAAGCAGCCCCCTGAAGAGGAGCAGAGGCATCATCCCTCCCTTGTGATAAGTGCACTACCCACTGAACTTCACTATCATGTACAGAGAGTCTGCTCTTTCTCATACATAGCATCTCAAATTTCCACCTAACTTCCAGCCTGGCCAAAATGACACACTCCAAGGAGAAGAGAGATCCCAGTCTGAGCTCTCACATCCAGAGCAGACCACTAGCTCCATCTAGAAAAGTGCAAAAAATTGTTTGTCACTCCTTTTTTTGCATGGTGCTGGCCTTGGAAGCTCCACAGGATGGGAAGAGGAACTTGAATACTACATAACTTTCTCCCAAAAATTCAACTCCACTGTCAACTCTGAGGTATCCCAAACCATCATGAGAGGCACCTTTACAAACGCCTGAGAAACTGAGCAAAAGATCAACAGACAGATTTAGGATGACCGTATTCATCTTCTGTTCCTAAGTATCTTCTAAGCCATGTTTCATGCAATTTGATCCTTTCCTAGTTGTGTGATTTTTTCATCTGTCTGTGCCTCAGGTCTCCTGTGAATAGCAGTTCTAGTGCTTCTCTGGCTTTCAGCAGGGTAGTAAGAGTGAAATGATAATGAAATATTCAGACTAATGTGTGAGAAGCCCAAAAGATATTTTAAATGCCTAAAGCAGGCTTCATTAAAAACTATAACAGTAAGGGTTTGATTAGCTGAAAAGCCAGATTTCAAGATGAAAGCCAGTGTGCAGCTATTCATCTGAAAGTCTTTTGTAAAACAAAGGTCATATATCACCAATCAACATCTTGTTTTCCCATGATAAAGGACAAATATGAAACAGAAAACCTAAAACATGTTTAAATATTCTCATGAAGGTGCACACACAGACCACACAAATCCAACCTCCAGTCCCTTGCCACGGAACAAGGACACTGAACAATTTACTGGGTTTCAGAAAACATTCTGAAAATGTGCTTCAGGGCTGACAGCTGCAAGCAAAGAGAACAGAGTGGTTGGATATGTAAAGACAGGAATTATAAAAGTGAAAAGAAGGTGGTAATGAGTATGCCACTTACGGTCAGGCTTCATTGAAACACAATTTGAGTGCTAGGCCTTTGGTTGGAAAAAAAACAAATTGAGAAAGTGAGTTAAGTATAATTACTCTACTGTTAAGCAAGACGAACCTTCTTGGAAAGCATTTGAAGATTTCAATCTATTTGGTATAGAAAGGGAAACTGTGTATGGCACCCACAAACAATAGAATGCTGAAATGCATGAAACATGTACAGTCAATAACGTAGGTTATGTCCCAAAGGAGATGTTTTGGAGGTTTTTTTGGCATCTTTACGGCAGCCTGCACTCTTTGGATAATGGATACTGAAAAGAAGATGTTTCAGTCATGGTTTATGACTGTAAGGCATGTAGTTATAGTGTCAGGGGACTGGCATGATCTGTAGTTCTCAACACTCAGAAATACCTTTAACCATATGGACCCTATGACATCTAACATACCTGCTTTGCAATATGTTTCATTTGCATAGAGAATGTATGAGAAGCCTGTCTGGTAGCAGCTCATGCATTGCTCACTTACAGAAAAGAGCAGAAGCACCAAGTTTGCATCACGCACCCTCATGTCCTGGCAAGGAATATCTGACATTAAAGGGAAAAGAACCAGGGGTATGCAGAACTGGGACTGGTATTTAGCCTGTTTCACATTCATAAGCCACAAGGAAAAGCAGCTCCATCTCAGAGAAGGAGCTGGCTGCATATACTGTGCCAGGTGACATTTTGCTCCCCCAATATTCTGGCACTGAAAGATATTCATATATTTACAACCTTTCTTAAGGTCATTTCTGCTGTGTCTCCAGCTGAGCCATTAAATATTAATTGGACTACTTTCCAAAAATAAAAAGCAGAACCTCTAATTTACTTGTGTAATTTACACCTCCCACAAACCAGGTGTCCTCCTGAACCAGACCAAACGAGCCATGTGCTTTTCACAGTTCTGAAATGTGATGTGCTTTTGAGACAGACGCACAGTTTCTTGCTCATTCTGTGCACAAAAGTGCATGTTATTATTTGGGAAAAAAACCAAACAAACAACAAACCACCTTAAATGAAACAGAAAATATGACCTCCAGATGGTGGACTCAAACCTTCCCACTCAGACTAGATGGTTCTCTTCAGTTTGGGCTTCAGGCTTGATTATTTTTTTTTAGAAGTATTTTACCTAGATGAGTTTGAATATCTTGTCACAGGTCATTTTGTTCAACAAGGTTCAAGGCTGCTAGATTTCTCAAAGAGCTCAAATTGTAACCCGCAGTTGTAAAGAGCATGATCACTTTCTGGTCATGTACAAGCATATGCATTAAAGAACTTTTGTATTCTCACATAGAATCATAGAATAATTTAGGTTGGAAAAGACATCTGAGTTCATAGATTCCAACTGTAAACTTATTTAACCGTGTAATAAGCCTAAGAGAAAATTTAAGTGCATTATCAGCATCACTCATGTTAAGACAAGGTAAATATGTATTCAATAATCACTGAGCCACACAGATTATTTGCAGAAGTTTATTACGTGCTGATCTACTCAAGTGAATAAAACGCCTGCTCTTCAGTGAAGCTAAGGAATCTCTGGAGTGAGAATTCACAGAATTTGAGGTCCTTGTTGCTCAGCTGCCATCTAAGCTCAGAGACACTAAAGTCCTCAGTATTACACTACCCAAGAAAGCTAGTTTTGTTTTTCCACTTGTAGTCAAACACATTCATCTTGTCAGGGTTTAGCAGGCTAGATGCCAGCTCATACCTAAACCTTTTGGGAATCTGTAGTCTAAGAAATACTTTAGCTTTATTGCCTCAGAAATTCAGTCTGCCACTCTCAGATCTTAGCTGCAATATGGGTGCTAGGCAAAAAAAAAATAGTTTCTCTTTTCTTTTGGAAGAGACTCTGTCATAAGTGAACATCATATTCACATAGCAAATGGGGCAGACAAGACTCACTTTCTTTGAAAAAGCAAATTCAAAAGGCATCCTGGATCTTGCCTGAAAATATCCAAATCATCAGACTTGGAAATATTTTGGTGAAGCTGTGTTAAGGAAGAGAATGATTCTCTTTAGTTGCAAGGGCTAATTAAAGGTTTGTTGTGCTGCAGAGTTCATACCCTGACTGCCATTAGGTGGAGGATATCACCCAGGGAAGTTGCAGTTCTCAACTCCAGTCTCTGACAACAAAATACAAGTTCAGAGAAGAGGAGAGGGGTTTGCCAATCTGAATCGCAACCAAGAGCTGAAAAATTATATTCCAGGAGCTTTTTTTGGGTCCCACTGCTCTGAGAAAATGATGCTTCTCTTGCACACTCTTTCAGCAACTTGCCATCATTTCCCCTAAGCAGCCACAGGCGGGTGACAGCAACTTCTTCGTCATATCTGGCAGTTCCTACTGACCCCTGTGGTATTTCCTCCTCCACAACACACTTGCCAAGTATTTACCATTCTCTTCTCTCTTAGGAAAAGCCGCTCCATTGGGGAGGAAATCCAGATGAAGTTTCCTAGAGCATTACCTTTGAGTTGGCAAGTGTGTCAATGGCAGGAGGCCATTTTATATATGACAGTTCAGCTTCGTTGGAAATCTGATCCAAACTAAACCCTACCGTCAGGACTGTATCCCTTGTTTTATCTAAAATGTCGAAGTGTCAGTAAGAGGGAATTCACAACCTCTGGTGAATACTCCCACGGTGTAAGATACGTGTAGCACTAAATCCTTTGATATTTGTTGCACCATTTCAAAGAAAGGGAGTCAAAGCGTGGTTTTCCCCTATCTCCCCCTATTCCTAAATAACCCAGAGCATGGTGAATGAAGCACCAAGCTGAGTTTTGCCTATATCAAGAAGCCAGGGTAATGAAAGTGAGACCTCTCACTGAATGTTTCCCACTTGGTTAGAAAAGCAGAGGAAGCCCTTCTGGGTTGGTGCTGACAAGAAGAGAGAATGGAAAAATTCACCTGCACACTGAGATGGGCAGAGGGAGATGCCTTTCGGTAATGCTAAACAAGGCAGTTAAACTTCATTGAAGATCAGCACTGAGAGCACCAGAGCTCTTCTTGCCCTTCCTTAGTTTCTGGTTTGCAGCACACTGTTGACCTTACCTTCCTTATTCTCTGAGGAAATGAAATCTAAAAGATGCTCTGCATCACTCAGTGCAGGCTAAAATCTTTTTTCTTTTTCTTTTCCCATCTGGACCTGAGGACCTCCAGAAATATACAATACTTGGTGAGATTGTGTGGTATTGTAAAGTGTACACCCTCAACTGGCATAAATAAGCTTCATTAATTAATAACAGAAGTATCAGTTTAACTGTGTTCTGTTTTATATCTTTAAAATTCAGCTTCTTGTTTAATAGCTTTTGAAATTTGTTACTGTACTAGCCTTAGAGGTTTGTTTTTTTTTTTTTTCTCCTCTACCATTTTGTTTAATAATAGAGTTCTATATTTCATTTGTATGTCTTGGAGGTAACAATTTAATATACTTAACTACACATAGCATATTCCTTTCTCAGAGTGAGGACCATTTTGTTTAGGAAACCAAGGCAAAGCTAACAATTGTAGGTATCATTAAGCTCATGTTTATTCATGGGTAGATGCCGTAGTCTATTAAAACTCACTAGCACAAAACTCACTAAAAAATTAGTGAAAATCTAGCATCCCTCCCATCCTCCACAGAGTGATGTTGCAGCTGAAATGAAAGATTGAAGCATCAGATTTTTCTAGTAGCAAGGCAGAGGAGGAGGAATGGGGAGACAGACAGGAAGTAAGTAAAACTGGAAAGATTCCATAGACAACTCTTTCTTTCTGAAATGCTGTATTTACACAAAATTGAAGAGAGTACAAATACTTTACTAAGAGGACAAAACCATTTTAGTACATTCAATTTAAACACAGGCAGAACTATAGATGCAAAGCACAGAGGCCGAAGGTACTTGCATGGGGAAAAAAAAAAAAAAAAAAAAAAAGTTGCATTATAAAGGCCCCAGAGATTAAAAGCAGGAGGTAAGAGAACATTGTATCTGTTATGCAGCATCACCTTTCTTTGACTTCAGTGGGACTGAACTAGACACTCTCCTTCCTCATAGTAGATAATGGGAAAAACCCTCTCAATGTGCTGATGGTTCAATACTGGTTTTACAAAACAATTAAGTGTGTACTTAATTTTCAGCATGGAAACAGAGCTGTTAACTTCGAAGGAAATTATATTTGTGCCTAATCACATGCTTATATTCTTAGTTTGACCAGAAGTAGCCTTCTCAATGCTTCGCAGGGTCAAGTCCATTGTTACATAAAAATAAGAGTTCTCTACTGTCTTCTTTCTTTTCATTTTTCTTAAAATATACTTTAGAATTGATTTAATTTTCCCCTTAGGTACTCAGTTAGAAAATAGTAGCTTACTGAATGCCATAGAATTTTAAAATTTTATTAAATGTCTTATATAATTAAAGGAATATTGTTCAAAAATAATTGCCACAGTTTTCCAAAGCCTGTTTAGATTTAAAAAGAAGAAAAAAAAAAAAAAAAAAGAGAAAAATACATGTCAGAACAAAGCAGCTTTATATTTCTGGGCATTTGGCAGCAGGTCTGTTATAATATCTCTTACACATCTCTTGTTACCAATTAAAATCACCAGATTAATTCGTCATTATTAAAGAAAAGGTTGTACTGTATTATTACAATTCACCATATATAGCCAATGCATGAAATATTTTACACATTATATATCCCTTAAAAAGAATTAATATATTTTAGCCTTTTCTTTGAAAACAGATAGCTTCTGACATAATATATCTTAAACACAGTGGTATCTGTCACTTCTACTGTCTAACTGTTTTTTTTTTTTCTGAATAAAAGCTTGTTTGAATAGGACTACTATCTCAGTGATGGAACTACAGTGCTATTTAACTAAATTCCATATATGTCATCATTATTGTTGCTGCAATTATTGTAATTACATACCACTGAAGTGCTAAATATTAGTAACTCAGATATGTGGACTTTGGTTATGCTTGATAGAATACTGGAATATCAAATATATGTACCACTTCCTAAAGGCTATGTTACAATCATGATGCCTAGTAATAAATAATAATAACAACAATCTCAGATTCAAAGTGCTGACTCACTTGAGGCACCAATACAATAAATCAATCAATTCAAAGACTCATTTTTAATGTTTAAAACTAACAGAGCAGATCCTGGATTGCCAAGTTATATGTGCAGCACAGAAGACTCTGAACCTCTCCTTCCAGTTCAGGGATTCCTGTGGTCCCAGAAGACACTGGAATATCATGTCTGATGTGGAACGCTCCAAGACATACCAAGTCTTCAGGTATGAAACATTAAAAGCTCTCTAAGCTTCTCTAAAGCCTCAAAATGCTCTCTTAAGACCCCTCAAGCCAACTCCATTCAATCAGGGACAAGGCTTTGCTGTGCATTGTGCTTGGCTGCAGACTGGGGAAGAGCCTGTCATGAAAGTCCACGATGAAATGTATCACATTATGCAGCTTTCACACCCTGGAGACACTGTCAGCACTGTCAGCATGAGAGGGAGAAGGCAGCTTTCCAGCAGCAGCAAACACCTGTCTCACTCGGAGGGGAATGCTTTCATGTTGTTAGTTTGTTCTGTGCAAGCAGTAATCGTTTTCAGTGTCGAGAGAACTGTTGTACCCTGATGAAGGATACAGGTCCCTCTTAAGCATCCTGTTGACAATGTTGATCAGAACTTTTTTGTACTGTTGACGCAAAAGTGAGTAAACAAATGGATCTGATGCAGCCTTACTGTAGGTGAGGCACTTGCTTATAATTCCCCAGTAGTAATTTATGGTAACAAAAGGAAGGAGCTCTATCAACCTGTTAAACATTAAAGAGAAATGGAAACACTTAAGTGCTAATATTCACACTGAGCCGAGTTGTCAACTCATGCTTCATGAAACATTCAAGTAACACTTACTTTGTTACAGCACACAGTCCCTGCAGGAGAAGAGCTCTGTACTTACTGACTCCTTGCTTTCAATAAAGACAAGGAGACCTATTGTAAAGCCACTGGGAGACAAAAAGAATTTCCTCTATGGGAAGAGGGAAAAACTGCGTTTTCAGTGGTAATGCTTCTGTGCATCGGAGAGAAGAAAGTGCTGCGGTTTATTGCTCACCTTCTGAATTTAGAGAGTTGCGCTGGGAAGTGGTCAAAATTTTGGTGACATAATTGACTACCTCTCTCCCACGGCAAGCCTGAGATAGACACATGTGACTCATGGCATCCAGACTCACTGAACGCAGTTGCCTAAGTAGAGCTGTCTAATGGCATTTGAAATATTTGGGTATAATTCCATTGGCATCAGGCTGCTTGTTCCTGGAAGCTGTGAGTCTTTGGCATATGTGCCAGGCTAGTTAAAGGATTTGGATACTATGCAGCATCTCAAATGACATCAGAAACCTGGTCTAGATCACTGAATCCATCCCCTCAGACACAGACAAGTGAACCTTCATTACACCACAGTGGTGAATCATCACAGATGCAAAGAGGATTCACGTCAGACCATTGTAGTATGAAGAACAACCTGGCAGTATCTATAGCAGAGAGCTTTGAGTGGCACCTGCAATCCCACAGTATGCTGAGGAGCACACCTGCATCTACTTACCCATGAAAGTTTTTGTGTGCACTAAGATGACCATGAGTTTGGCCAAAGAAAATAAGGAGACAACACTTTTATCATCATTATATGACCAGTCAGCTGCCTCCAGACCTGTGTCTCCCTATCTGTGCTTCACGGATGATTAGTGGCCTCAGCACCTCAGCTGAGAGGGATGTATTAATCATGGGGGGAGAAACTGCAACTAAGTTAAACAATTTTTCCACAGAAGTGAGAGCAATCCTTTAGACTGTTCCAGCAAATATCTCGCCCAGCTCATCAGCAGTGGGCAAGCTCTTCAGGAAGGTGGAAAGAACAGGGTGAGAAGTTTTTATTTTCTGTACATCTTTTGTAAAACCTTTTGCAGGAGCAAGAATATACTGCTTTACTCTATTCATTCCAGAAGGAAAAAAAAATGTACAGTAAGATAAAACAGCCCTTTTCTGTACTCTAAAACATCACTGTTTGAAGATGTCAGATAAGAAGCTTTCTCAAGGCTTGAAGAACCTTCTGTCCTCTTTCCAAAGAGTAGAGCTCCCAACTTGCAGGGTGTTGACTTTTGAAGCTCTTCCAATCCTCCCTCTTGGAAAAGCTGACTTACCACCACTAGGACTGAACATTGCAACAAGTAACGGGAAAATTTCTTATTTGTATGAGTAAAAGTGAAATCATTCCTATGACAAGTGCATTTAAAAAAACAGATGACTTCTCTCTGAAGCTGCTTGGAAAAATTTCCAGTGAATTCAAAACAGATAAAACAGGAAGACACAAATTGTGAGAAATGCACAATAAATTACACTTGCTGCTGATTGCTTCAATTTATCCCATCCTGCATACTTTCCTAATACAAGAAATATACAATTGATATTTACACAACTGATGTTTTTATAAAGACACTAAATAAGAACAGTAAGGTATCTCTCAGTCATGAAAACAGATGTATTACTATGTGTTCCAAATAACGCATTAGGGGTCCAAACTTAATTGCACTGAAGCCAACAGACAAAAAATTACACAGACTTTAATAAGATAAAGGGTCTGGCCAAAACAAGTCAGCCTTAGAAACACCCATGTGAATGCATTTTAGTATCATTTTCTTGTTTTCAGTGCTATTACAAAAGAAATGAAATTCATCTGTCGGCTCTTAGTGAGCAGACGAATATATTGCTAATGATCCTAATCTCATTCAAATTTTTGAAATGAGGAGCAAACACTGAGCTCACAGCACAACCTGAGTCACCAGGCCAAGAGCAAGAAAACGGGGATAATGTCTTTTACATTGCCTCCTCAGAGATTGCTTCAGTGCCACCCCTCCAAAAAAACAGAGTGGGAGAAGAATGGGAAAACATCCATGGCAACAAGTCCTCTGACCTCACCTCCATTACCACCTTTTATTTAGTACTCTTGGTACTGTCTTGTCTTTGGGACAAAGAGCCTTCCAATGCCCTCCCCAGAA
Source organism: Empidonax traillii (assembly GCF_003031625.1). Lineage (NCBI taxonomy): Eukaryota > Metazoa > Chordata > Aves > Passeriformes > Tyrannidae > Empidonax > Empidonax traillii. Next base: position 172,352 of record NW_020955765.1, on the reverse strand, counting down.
ACTCCCCATTTTACTGTCACTGAACCAGTTCAGTCCTTGTGACAAACACAGAAGCTGTACCTTGACACACATTTCCATAAACCAGCCCTCAGCCTTCTCTGCAGTGACTCAGGAGGTACCCGTTTGTCACACATAGAAAATGCACCATCTCATGTTTGCCAAATGCAAGATCTGAAGAAGGAAGTAACTTTTATTTTAGAAGTTTATGAGAAATATCTCCACTCTGAAAAATGTGGCCATGCTTGGAATTTGCTGAGCTTGGTAATGTTCAGATGGAAAGAGGATGGTAAAATCCACTTTGCTCAATATAATTACATCCTGATTATGGCAAAAGTGAATAGAAAATGACTCAAAATGTACTGTACAGCGATCAATTAACCTTTTAACTCTGTGATGTAATGTTAAGATTTGTAATAAACCTTCCAACTGCAGAAAAGAGATATGGTTATCCAGGTGATTAGTCAGGAATCCCTTTCAACATGTAAATGGGGACTGAAGTAAATGTCACTCTAAAGATTTAAAAACATCATCTGTTTTGTGTACTGGCCTTAATCTATCCCCTACTCATGTAAGAAAAGGGCAGTGACAATGGCCATGAAAGGCCTAGATGTATGTGACTGTGTAAGGTCAGAGCACTAAAGCTGGCCAATTTCTGCGAGCTGGTGTTGCTGCAGACACTGGCAGCTTGGTAGCAACCTTGAGGAAAGGGGGTTTTGCAGCCTAGTGCACCTTCCTCGACAGAAGTCATTCCTCTCCAAGGCTGTCTTGAACCCACTGTGAAGTAGGAAATATTTTTAAAAATCACCTGTGAAAAACGTAGCCCATTTTAGTTCAGAGATGAAAGGCTAAATCTGAGGTGCTGAGATTCAATATAATTGCATAGGCTTCCAGATCACAGGTTTATGCAAAATTTAAAAATAATAACCATAGATTGTATAAAGACTATACAAGTATATAATGACAACAGTGCATAAGCAATTAAAAAGGTGTAAACCACCAGGATGGATGCCTATAATTCTGTCCAATTGAGAAGCACGGTGTTCCATATACATTTTCAAAGTCTAATTGTTGGTTTTCCTGAGAGATAACTTTTACACCTCATCACAAGGCTGTGCTGCACCATTAGCAATATATTTACAGACATTAATGTTTCCAGACAGAAAGCTTATCTGACAAATTATCAGCCTGGGCAAATTTAAATTATGTCACCTCAGCTTCCAATAGCAGCAAGCTTGGCCTTATGCCTTAAAAAAAAAAAAAAAAAAAAAAAAAAAAGATGACAAGCTAATCAGAAAAGTCTGTCTGCTTTCCTTTCTGTTTCACGGGTTGTGCTAATAAGGAAGGGTGGCGAGTCTTTTAAACTGCTTTTATCTCTCACTGGCATGTAATTAATTCCTGGTACTTGTCCTAAAAGCCTCTTGCTCTTGGCAGAGGCACCCAGACCTGGCTGCAATGAGCCAAGGAGAGCCAGAGGCTGGCTGAGCTGCGCCCCAGGGCTGGGGTGCGAGCAGGATCTGTGTGTCAGAGTGTGTGTTTGCGAGTGTGTGTTTGGTGTCCTCTGCCCCTCAGAACCGGCCCCGGGTGTCCGTTAGGCTCTGGCACCCCAAAATTAGCTGTAGGTCCCCCGGGCACCTTCGCATCACAGGACATCCTGGTCCTGCAAAGTCCCTCACCCCAACAGGAGATACCAACCTGGTGATAATGTAAGGACCAAAACAGATCACGAACGACCCTATAAAAATACTGATTTTCTTGGTAGCCCGCTGCCTCCTCCGTTTCTGCTCGTTCAGACAGCGCTGCTTTACACTGCAAAGGGAAAAGAGCAGTAGCGGGGTTAGGGCAAGAAGGGAGGAGGTGCGACGTGAACTGCAGGGAGATGGAAACGACCCTCTTCCGGCCCAAAAGCCCCTGCGCCCGGGAAGGGAAGGGGAGGGAAGGGGAGGGCAGTCCCCAGGCAGAGGAGGGCAGCCCCGGTGTGAGGTACGGGTAGTCCCCGAGGGGAGGAGGGCAGCCCCCGAGGGGAGAGAAGGGAAGATGCCCCGGAGAGAGGAGGGCAGCCCCGCCCCGCCGAGCCTCGGGACGATCGCACTCACCAAAGCAGTGGTTCCCTCTTAAAGGGAGCTTTAGACAAGTGGTAGCGCTCAGCGAGCCGGATTAGCATTTAAACAGAGAAGGCTACAAACACACAAGCCACTGTTCCTGGCACTAACCAGCATCTGAAACTAGTGGCCATGTGGCCGGGGCAGGCAGGAGGTGCTGGGGAGGCAGGACATTCTCTCCGCCCGGGGTACCTACCGCGAGTGCCCAGGGGCTGTGAATCCGAACACGCACGCATTACCTGGGGTGGATATCCACCAGCAAAACCAGAGTCTGCATGGTAATAATGTCTATCCGCTTGCAGTGGAACCGGGCAACTTTCAACACCTTTAAATAGGTGAAACACAAAATCACCAGAGATAGCATGAAACTGGTGGAGTGAAAGACAATGGTGAACACTGTAAACCTTCTTCGCTCCGACTCTTCCTTCAAGTGTAGGGTGCAAGAGGCATAAACGCTGTTGTAATCTACCCATGAGTAAAACAAGGATACCACGGGGAACGTGAGGGAGTGGAGCCACGAGTATCCCATCAGTATCACAGCGTCTTTATACCGCATCTTGCTGGTGTAGCTTAAGGGGAACACCACGGCAATCCATTTGTCGATGCTGAGCGCTGCCATGCTCAGCATCGTGTTGGAAGTCAGGAAAGTTTCCAGGAAACCCACCGCTTTGCAGACGCAGCCCCCGAGGGGTTGCTGGTTCCTCAGGATGCCCAGCAGCGTAAAAGGCATGTTCAGGACGGTGAGGAGCAGGTTGCAGAAGGATAAGTTCACCAGGAAAACCCCGGCGACCTGCTTGCGGATCTCTGTACTGTAGACGAAGCATAGCAGCACCAGGAGGTTGGAGAGCAGAGAGACAACCAGCACCAGCACGAGGAGCAGCGCCAGCAGCACACCTGCCAAGTCCATCTCTCAGCGGGTCGCCTGGAGCGGGCGAGGGCAGGAGGAAGGGGGCACCCGCGCCGGCACCGCAGCCTCGCCTGCCGCCCTACGCGGCCGCCCGCGCATGGTGCCGGCGGCGGGGCAGGGGCCGGGGGGCAGCGCCGGAGGCAGCGGGGCGCAGGGAGAGGAGCAGGGGGCGGGCAGCGCGGTCCAAGGTGCAGAGAGAGGGGCGAGGGGAGCGGGGCAGAGGGGAGAGGACCCCAGGGGGAACGGGATTCTCTGACAGCAGAGTCAGGCAACGGGGCCGCGGGGGCCGGGAGGAGCGGAGCAGGAGCCAAGGGTAGAGGGACCCCGGGGCGCGCAGCGGCTGGATCGGGAGGTAGGTGGAAGGTGGAGGTACCCGAGATTCGAAGCAGGAGTGATTCTTGGGGAATCCGGGGAGCCCGGGGGCCGGAGACGAGGGAGCCGGGGCCGGGGGGAGCGGGTCGGGAACCGAGGCGGGATCAGGGGCCGCGGCGCTCGCCGTGCGCTGTCCGCGGTGCTGGAGCGGCGATGCCCCGACGGCCGCGCCGCCCGCGCTTCAGGCCGCGGTCCGCGGGCCCCCCCGCGCCGGAGCCCCCTCCATGCCCTGCCGCGGCTCCGCTCCGCCGGGCGCTCGGCCTCCGCAGGCACTGAGCATCTTCCCCCGCTGCCCAGCCCCTCAAATACTCCAGCCGCGGAGCCTCCCGCAGCGACTCATGCGCAGACGAACGGCTGCGAGGCACAGGCTCATCCAGGGATCGCGGCGTCGGGCTGATCCACTCCCAGATCGCAGGCGAGAGCGACAGGGAGCCCAACTTTTCGCTAATGTGCAGCTCAGGCAGGATCAGACCTGGAGAGGACTTAGTAGTAGTTTGATCCCTGTGCTGTGCTCAGGCACACCCTGGGTGCACCGGCTTCATCCGGTGCTCCTGGAACCTATACAAAAGTTGGCGTCTGTGCCCCTTGGCAGGCTTACCCCCCTCCATCTGAAGGATTGCTTGCCCTTTTCCCCCTCCAGCAGATTACCCTCTGGATATTCACACTGTCACCCCATTGGCCGGCAGTGAGCCATGTTGCTTGGCCAGAGACTCCACTTTACTTGGACATGCCAGCTGGCTGAACGAGTGCCCACATTTGGGTGGTGCTGACACATTCTGAGGAAAACTAAAGTCTCTCTCTTTGCCACTTTCCATTCACATTGCTAACACGATAGTGCGATGGTAGGAAAGGTTCTTTCTGTTATCACATTGTGGCAGAAGCTGTAAAGGCAGGCATGAAGGAGGACAGAAATTCCCCCTCTGCAGCAGTCAGAAATGTGGTTCATATGGCTATTTCCCAAAGATGCCATAAATCTTTCTCTTAGATTTAAAATAAATAAATAAATAAAAAGAGAGAGAGAAAAAACAAAGAGAGTAAGTTTTGGTGCATCAAAATACTGACACAGGAAAAAGCTGTCATGTCTAATCACTGTCAAATTTTACAGTTGGTCGCCAGAACTGACATGAAGAAAAAGGAGAAGAAAAGGTAGCTTTCCTACTATCCAAAATTACTCTTAATATCCTAAGGAAATATGGTATTGTATATATTGTCCCTACAATGTAGCCTTGTCACGCAAGTGTGACCACTGTGTGGATAACTGTACATAAAACTGCTTTAAAGAGCCTAAAGGCAGTGTTGGTTCTGTTGTTTTTTGGTCATGTTGCTTTTCCCCAACAATAGTTACAAGTTTTGGATCAGGCTCTAATTGAAAAGCTTGCTGTGGTAAATTGTATGTCTTAAGGAAAGAGCAAAGCCATAAGACATGAAATGTGTTATTTGGAAGAGAATCAGTACTGTATTACTCCTCATGATGGAAAGAACATGAGCATTTTCTTTGATCAGAAAGATGTCATTTCAAAAGTAAAAAAAGTGCAGATACATTTGATAGTGATTATACTTGATGAACAAAGATCCAATATATATATATCTGTGTAAGCATTTGAGGAAAAAAAATCTATAAAAGCATGACGATACCAGTTCTCCAGGAGTTCAATTGTTGCATTTCTATCATCAGAGAGCCAACACTGTTTGGGAAGGGTTGGGAAGAAATGAACCATTGTGGGAGAATCTGGTTATATTGTTACAGAGCAAAGGTTCTGCAATTACTCCCTCTCTGACAGAAGCAATTCTTACAGTTCCAACTAGTCATAACCCATATATGACCTACCTTTCATTTAATAGTATCACAAGGTTATGGAGCTTTTATGTTAGTCATCGGGGATTAGAGGCTGCCTGTGTAGTGATGTCAGGTGGGGTAGATGCTATTTTATATCATCACAGGGACAACCTGGATGCTCTGTTCTCTTACGGTGATAGTTACTCGAGAAGCTGTTCACTCTTGGATCCAGACAGAAAGCAACTTCTCTCTCTCTCTCTCTTCTACACGTATTCCTTTCATACAGCCTTTTCAAATGAAGAATGATTTGTTTCTAAAAACTAGTGGAGAAAGAATACATCAGCATAAGACAAGAAAACAAAAAGGTGGCAAAAATCTAGGAAAAAAAAAGAGTCTGCTTTTTCACACGTACAGTGAGTTTTATGGTCCTCTGCAACAATATTCTGGGCTTAAAATACCCAGTAGGGATGAGATGGGTAGATTTCCCCTCTTATATTCTGTGGAGCTTTGTCAAGGTGACAAGTTAAGCATACACATGATTTCCTGTGGGATGTCAGTCCTCTGTTGACCCTTTCCCATTTACAGGCAGCAACTCATAGCATAGTATGAATACCAGACATCTTTCAGTCTGATGTTCAAATGCCCACTTACAGCCTTTGAAAACAATCACCTTCAAGAGACCAGAAGGCTTGAACTTGCCACGGTGGGTTTGCAAAAGGGGGCACTGGCAGTGAAAACACATATATTCCTGTTACCTTTCTGGATATAAGCTGACATATGTCAATGCTCACAATATCCAAATGCTCACAGCAGTCATACTAAGCACACATATTTTCTCAATCAAAATCTTAGTATTTACTGTCATAATCAAGGATCCTGTCTTGACTGAGACTGGTGACTGTGGAGGCTGCTGCAATACAATTTAGAAAAGGAAAAAAATAGATGTTCTTGTCATTATTTATCCTTTAATAGACATTGGCTATTTAGTTAACACAGATTAGGTAAGTACTTGAGAATTTTTTTCAAATAGCTGCATCATTCATTAAATCTACACATTCATCAGTTCTAAATATTGACCACAACTTATCGGATTAATTGTTAATGGACTGTATTCATTGGAAAGGAATAGGTGAAATTCAAATTCCTTCTTAGTTTCACTGCAGGAGAGATGTGTCATGCAAATTTCAACATAGATCACAACTGAGCATAATTCAGTTCTAATCAATATATTCTGCAATGGCTAGGAACACATTTAATTTGATTCTAATTTTAAGAAAGAAGGAGATCTCAAACAATTTATATCAATTAATTTGCAAGTACAGAGAAAAGCAACCCTTTTTCCCAGATTCTCTTATGACAGGTGAAGAGAGGGAAATTAAATTATATTAACCAATATGGGGGAAATGGAATGACTCATGGACGTGATGTTAGGAAGAAAGCTTTTCACATCTAGGCCACTTGCTAAAAAGTGACCCATTTCAAAAGTAAGACTAATTATTACTCATGAGATTTTTCAGTATATTCTGTAAACAGCTCTGCTACTCATGGCTCCTGAGAAGCACAGAGAAATATCTTCTCACTACCACAGTGGCAACAGGTGTGCTATTATTGTAGCATTAGTTTTAGCTTATGAAGCTTTAGTGGAAACAGAGTCCTTCAGTTCTTCAAGCCTCATCAGCAACTTATTTTTTTACTATTTGTTCCCTCTTTCTTCTCAGAGGCCTATTTTATTAGGATGTGGCCTATAGGGTCTTTGAGCAAGCAGGGTTGATTTGGCGGGCTAATGTAGATTTTTTTCTTTCTGGAACAATAAGACAAATAACAAGTAGATAGCAGTATTTTGACAACCAACAGGTTGTTAGGCTCTAAAGAAAAGATGCAAAGCCAGACTCATCAGTATAATATAATTCTACAAGACTGTTCCTGTGGCAGAATTCCAGTAGGCACATTTACCACCCATTGAATAACTTTGTCCTTTCTTCCTAAAATGGAGTAAAAAACTCCACACATGTGTAAAGTCCACACATTCCTTCAGTAGAGCTCTACTTTGCAGGGGGGAGAAATGGAGCAGTAAAAAGTATTTTTATCTGTCATGACTACCTGGGAATGTAGAAGAGCAAAAGAAATATGAAGCTCAACCACACCACAGTTCTGCAGACCAAAATTGCTTCAAAATTGCCTATTTTGAATATATGTATACTGTAATGGGGAGTCTCAAAGTTCAACAGATAAACTTGCAGTTGTATCAAATCTGGACACTTGCAAAAATATTTTTACTTGTGCTTGTGTTTATGCAAAGTAGACATATTCCTACAGTCTACAAAAATTGATCTCAAAATAATTCCTGAAGGTAATATTTTATTTTGGAAGATGGAGGGCAACAGAGATCGTGAAGGGTCTGGAGCACAACTCTTATGAGGAGCAGCTGAGGGAGCTGGGGCTGTTTAGCCTGGAGAAAAGGAAACTCATGAGAAACCTTACCACTCTTTACAACTACCTGAAAGGAAGTTGTAGAAAGGTGGGGGTCAATGTCTCCTCCCAGGGAACAAGAGATAGGATGAGAGGAAATGGCCTCAAGTTGTGCCAGGTGAGATTTAGATTGGATATTAGGAAAAATTTCTTCCTTGTAAGGATTGTCAGGAATTGAAATGAGCTGCCCAGAGAAATGGTTGTCATCATCCCTGGAGGTATTTACAAAACCCTTAAATGTCTTTTAACTGTAGATGTGGCACTTAGAGACATGGCTTAGTGGGGACTTGGCAGTGCTGAGTTAGCAGTTGGACTTGATGGTCTTGAGGGACATTTCCAACCTAAATGATTCTATGATTCCTTTCTTGATGTTCTTAATGGAAATGGAAGCACAAACACTGGAAGATGACAGAGAAAAAAACCCCAAAATATTCACAGAACTCAAACCAGCTTTAGTTGACATACAGTTCTAAAAATGGATATGTGTCAATGCTTCCTCTTTCTCCCACCTGGTTTGTTTTCTCTTCTCCTTTAACAATATAAGCAGGTGGAACTAGAATTCTGAATTGCAGAATTTGGCTTTGCAATACAGCTGGCTGGATTTTCTTTTTCTTTTCCCCCCCCTAGAGTACAATGTAAAAATGTGAATGCAAAAATATGCTATTCCACCGAGCAGCAAAATATATTGATTTCAGTGAAGTTTGTGTCAGGAGGTAAACAACACTAACTAGCTTTTACACCCAACAGATTTGCAACTACAATGCAGGCTGAAATATTTATGGTGGAATACTGTTCCCTCAAGCATATAGCACTGGCATTTGAATCCTATCTTCCATAACTTAGTGACAAGTTCTTCAAAACACCCAAACTGTATCAGTTCTTTCCGCAGACTAATTTTCTAACAGAGTTACTCCTGATTTAATTAAATATTCAGGACTTGGGCTGTAATCAGAATTTTAAATTTTACAAAGATACAATTCTTCTGGAGCTCCAGAAAAAATTAAAATGGCAAGTAGAATCCTACTGAATCTCAATGTAACAGCACATATATTCTCCTTCCATTTTCATCTGTTTTGTCCACTTTTTAAAGATTTGATATATCAATATATTTCTAACCTGACAGGAATAAAGATTAGAGGGCCTTTTCTCGGTATTTTTCAGTGCCTCACAAACACAGTGATTCTTACTAACAGTGCTGTACTACACCAGATTGTTATAAAACTTATCAAAGCTGCAGGCATGGGGATGAAATTCCCAGGAGTCTTTTACTGGCATTTTCAACAAATGTGACAATGTTTAGCAATTCCAGGGGCCAGCAAACATTAATGGGCATTTTTCAGAAACTGCTGAGGCAATTTATTTAGTCTTGCAGTGAAGTTCCAGGAGCCACCACATGAAAAAAATAACATGTGTTCTTCTGCTGTACTGTAGAAATTCTCCTTTTCCTGCCTCAGAATTTCCCCCCACATCTTACAGAGACAGTTTGATTCTGCCTTCCCTGAGTCAGTGAAAATCCAAGATAAGTCCCTTAAAACCACTGGGAAAACCAACGCAGTGGAAATGAAAGCAATCAAATACAAAGCTGTAGAAACAGTATGAAGCTTCTACGATGAGGCCATTTTTATTATAGCTATTTATAATAGAGAGCACTCTCAGCAAGCACATCAAGAAAAGAATTAACCCCACTGCGTGCAGGGGAAGGGCTGATCTGACAGGGACTAGTGCTGAGCTGCTCAGGGACAGAGATGCACAAAGCCCTTTGAGTGGTTGCAGAGGAAGGAGTGTATGCACACAGATGAGAGCTCTGTCCTAAGCTGTTTGCTCAGGAGCAGTTTAAGCAGATGCTGAATCAAAGGAGCAGAGAGAGCTGGGCTTGTGGGATGGACAGGTCACCTTGGTTTGAACTCAAACATGAAATTTCTCTGGCATTATGACATAACACCTCTCAGCTCTGCAAATCCCCTCCTATGGGATAGACATAACTTATCTGCCCATGGACATGCAGCAGACCAGTCCCCACAACTCAGGGCAACAGCCCCGTGTTGTACAGCGTTCGCCCTGCCCCCACCCTTTAACCTTCACATGTTAATCTTTCTGTGGCAGGATCTTGCTTCAGCAGTAGTTTGCCTTTCCATAAGCTCGCACTGCAGAGCAGTTTCTTCACACCCTCACTAACAGGTACAGCTTCTATCGGTGGAGGTAATCAACTGGCACCATCTGGTTTGAGGAGTAAATAGCCAAGATATTTTCTACAGCAATGCTGTAATATCTAAACACTGTCCTCCCATCACACCCATCCCTTTACCCTGCCTGCCCCCCCATCCACCCACCCCCACATCCATCCGCAGGAACATGTTTTTGCAGAAAATACTCTGGCTCAGAGGCAACTTCACTCTAAGAAATGGAATTGGCAGGTAATAAATAGGCCTGCGTTATGCTGCTTTCATAGAAACACTCTGGGGCTGAGGCTTTTAAATGTGAACACAGGTTATTATGAGTGCACAGCTATCTCGGAGCCTCTATTATCACACACCTTTCACTGTGTGTTTCACTGACTATTAAAAAGACCCAACACCAAAAAGACCCCCTTTCAGTAGGGTAAAGAAAGAAAATCAAGAAACTGCCAGGACAAAATTGACACTGTATAATGCAAACTCTGAGCACTGGCATAGCAGGGGTTCCCACAGTGAGTGAGTTGCTTAGGAACAATAATAACACATAGCCCCTCTGATTATGCAGGAAGAGGAATTCAGTCTCCCACCAGAAGCATAGGAGTGAAGAATTTCACACACGTCCTTGGGTCTCACTCTCATCCTTACTTGGGATGGGCTTTCATCTGGAGAATATGGGAGGAGTTGCTCCTCAGTCCTGCCAGGAACCCCCCCCACAAACAAACGCTATCAAGGTCTTCAGAAACTCACAGGAATGGAGAACCAAAACACAGGTGGAAATAAGGGCTCTCTAAAACCTTTGCTTCTACAGCCCCTACAACTACCTTTGCCCACCTGTGTAGAAGATTGCAGGAAGGGTTCTCCTACCCAAAAGAGTGTGCTGGAGTAACCTTGCCCTGATCTTTTCTGTGTCTGTGGTGACCCTTAGGCTGGACTTCCATTTTTTTGTCATATAGCAATTTTTCATGCTGCCTCCTCAGACCTTGGTCTCATGGGATGATGGGAGTGTAGCTCTTCCACAGATAGGGCTCCCTCCGCAAGGGCTCTGGGAGCTCATCTGCAGCTGAAACTCTCTGTTGTACCTCACTACACACAGGTCCTCAGAAGTACCATAACCTGTGGACCCAGAACAGATCAATTATTCTCAGAACACTTTTTCTTCCTTTTGTTGATGAGGTCCCTCGAGTCCTGTAACCTCTGCAATCTCTTTGGAGATGTGTTACGAATTAGCAATTTATTCTGAATTCCAAATTGCTTTTTTATTTTGTAAGTATGTTCATTTTTGTACCTCTTAAGGTTGTTTAGAGTTTTGTCTCTTTCGTGGATAATTGTTTTCATTAACATAGCAGTAGTCTTGGAAACAGCTAAGCAGAGCTTTGTGTCCATCATCTTGCTTCATGCAATGAGTTAAGCAAGTAAAAATACTCTGTTCTTCTGTTCTGTTCTCATACACTGAGTTGTTCTGGGCAACTGGTGTGTAGAGCTGCCATGAGATCTCCCTGCCACTCAGATACACACACAGCTTCTGATATTTTTGACAAAGCAGCTCAAAAAAAAAAAAAAAAAAAAAAAAAAAAAAAAAAAAAAAAAAAAAAAAAAAAAAAAAAAAAGCCTTTATTCCCCACAAAAAATGTTTCAGGAGTTGGAAAAGCTCCATTACTAGTTGAGCTAATTCAGTTACAAGTCTAAGATAGGAAAAGTTTGGGTTTAATTCCTTAATATGACAAAGTAATCTGGGATAAAAATTCTGCCTTGTTTTAATCCAAACAGTGTGTGAACATGCAGAGGCCAGTAACTAAATTCCTGCATAACAGAAGGGAGTCTTTTCTTGTCTGTGGTTTAGTGAAGCATTTGGAAAGCTTTCATTTTGTTTTGACATTGAAGAAAAACAAATATAATGTCTTGAAATGTCTCACAAAATTGTACCCTCGTTACTCTGCACTTTTTTATCCATCTTTACCCCAACTCCCACTCCTCCCACTTTCTAGCGGAATTTGCTATCATATATATTTACATCATCAAATCTGTGTGCAAGAGAGATTAAAATCTCTGTCTTTCAGTCTTTGCCTAGGAAGTACCACCTTTGCAGGGGCCCTTAGGCATTACCCTAGCAGAAACAACAAATAATTGCACTTCTCAACACTATTCAAAAAACATGTAAAATGTGCAAATTCATTAAAGTTCATCTTCTGTGGGCATGAAATATTGTCATCTTTGGTCATATGCCTGATCACTCAAGGCCAGTGATGGGAAGGAGGTACCATACCAGGTGAGAAATGTGCCAGGTAAGGGGACTCAGCTGTTGCTCAGAGCAGTATGTGCACCCCACTTACTGGAGCTCAGGGATTTACCTTTGAGCCCTGCATTGGATGCAGGGCAGGGATGGACCTCAAACACAAATCATGGTGGACTGAAAGTAAATTGCATGTAGTACAGGCTCTGCTGCAGAGGAATAATCACTATCCATGACAAGGTGATGACAAAATCAATTGTGGGCCACAGTAACCAGGGCACTTGTGGGCAGCATTTCTCATTGCTTATGAATGGATATTTCTAATAAAAAATGTGCCAGGAACAGCTATTTAAGTTAATTTTGTAAAATTCTCCATGTTATTTGAAATTATGTATGTGGTATTCCTTTCCAATTACACTTCATGATTGTATTCAAAAGCAAGGTGTCTAACAAATTTAAATGGGTTTATGCAGAGCCTAGGAAGTTGTGGGATTTTTTTAAAGTAGTTAATGTTAAAAATCAATAATCAAAGTATATTAAGAGGATTTATAGATCATAAAACCAAATAAAGGTAACAGCTGTGATAATTTATTGTGACATTCTGTCAGAAATGGCTATGCTATTATCTTGCTTGGACTACAGCATAAAAAATAAAATCAACTTGATGACAAGTCCTATGCAGGGAATCTGCTAGCTAATCGCTCTCACTGCTAACAAAGGTATGGTTCATATCTGAGCTGCATATGTTCAGAATTAGCTTCAGCCAAGGGATGAGTTATACATTTCCCCACCAGCTGAGAGAGCCAGTTGACTAAATTCTGTTGCTGTCAACTGACAGATTAAGTCCACCAATTTCCAGTAATTAATTTGAGCCCTCTCCAGTGCAGCATGTCTCTCTAAGAGTGGAAATCACAATCAAGCAAAACCTTCCAGATGCACTTACAAGTAATACCAACCACACTGATTATGGAGCAAAATACTCTGATACATGCTGAAGGCTTATATAAACAACTGTTTGCATCTGTGGTTGATTTGAAAGTTACCTAGAAATCCATGTGGCATCATTTTTTTCCCAAGTTCAGAGGGGTCCTGCTTCTCAACATAAGCTAAATTAAATGACCCTACAGGTATGATTTTACACTGACTGTTTTAAAGGATATACTGCATAATTCTTTTTATTTAGCTGACTGATCTGGACCACTCTAGGCTTTAGACTGCTCCTCTTCATTGTTACTTATCTCCATTTTTTTTTTTTTTTGAGGTAAAGCTTTTATCAGTTATGTTATCTCCCAAGTCACTGATCAAAGTATTAAATATTGCAAACCAAATCCAATTTCCCTTGGTATTCTCTGGGAAACATAATAATATGATGGTATTCTCAACTTAAAATTGCCTTTTATGTAAATTGATTTGTATAATAACTACCTCACAAATAAAACCTGACAACTTTATTATGCTGTTGAAGAAAAAAAACACAAAACCAAACAAAACTTGTATTAAAGTAATGATTGAAATCTGACCATTTTGACATTCAGATTTTCCAAATCACGTTTTTGAATATGTGATGTGCAAGACGATTCTGCAGGCTATGAGGAGCAATCCTGTAACAAAAACAAGAATTGCGACTCATAAAACTGTGTGTACTGTTTTATAAAGATAACATTTTTAAGATGCTCTTAGTGAGTGATGGAGGCATGTCGAAGCTTCCCAGCCCATAAGCTTTGTTCCCATCTCTTCTTGAATTTGGGGCAAAACCTGTTTTGCGTGTTTTGATCTGATTAAATCCTGATGATCCCAGGTAATAGCAAAACAATGTGCAGAGCCAAGGGTGGTGTTTCTCCCTCTCTGATAGCCAGATGATGGGTTTGTACACATTGCCTCCTCTTCTTCCAGGTTCAGCTGGCTGTGCAGCTTTCCAGCAGTGCTTAGCCCAGTAGCTCTGCTGAAGCCTCAGTTTCCTTGTTCCCAAAGGCACTCAGGAAGATTAAACTGGAATGACTAAGCACGTACCTTACTTTTCCAAGTGGTTCTCTACAGACAAGGACAAACCATCATTTCTGGTTAAACAGATAATATATTCCTTTGGTTTAAGTAGAAAAAAAGAAAAAAAAAAAGACTCCAGGAGAACAAAATCATGAAAAAAGATGTTTATAAAGAAAATGTTGAATGTCAAAGGAAAATCTGTGTTAACTGGGAAAAATAATGTCTAAGTGGTCCATTTTATGGTTGTGTTGGTTTTGGTTTGGTTTAGTTGCTTATTTGCATTTTATTTATCTTTCTGCAGTTTGGTATGTACTGTTTTTTTTTTTTTGCTTGCCCTTTCCTATGCCCTTGGATGATATAAGTAACAGAGAAAAAACAGAACAAAAAATCAGGATTTTAAGTCTTTTTTTTCCCCTCTGAGAATGCACATATTGGGTCACACTGAGAATAAACTGTAGCATCCCAGCATTTAGTTCTCTCATCATTGATTGCCTTTAATTATTCTCAATTTATAGCATTAGTGCTGCAAAGCAAGGGGTGTCATATTCAGAGTTCTTTTCAGCTGGCTAAGCATTAATGGATCATGATTAAAAAGAAAATCTTCCTGCCTTGCCAGTCCAGGCTAAAAGCAAATTGGTAATTTGGCCAATGCATGTGTTTATTGTCCACATACTTGAAAAAAACAAGTAGAAGTCATTATGTTGCTATATAAATGTATGTTGCATTAATTAGTAGACTAATCTGGACACTGATTTTTGCTTTTTTCAGGATAAAGTTCAGTTCCAAAATTGCTTCACAACCATTTTGTCAAGATGAATACATTGGATGTTTGTTATGAAACTGTATGCAAATATCCTAATACCTGTATCAACCAGATGGTTGAGATCTGAGTGGAGGATGGGGCAACAAACAGTCAGAATATAACAGATAAGGCCATAACAGATCAAGATACTTAATTGGCTACAGCATTTCTCATTAATTTAGATTTGAACCCGCTTGTTCCATTCCCTTCATGACAATGGAAATGGAGTGTGTGAAGACATCTACCAGAAAGACTTCACATTTTCTTAGATCACACCTACATTTCTCACCTCTGTGAAATGGGAAGGAGAAGCACCCCCAGTAAAAGCTTACATTGAAACACCTGCCAGCTTTTAACACAATTTTTGATGGGAAAAGGCTATATCTTTTGCAGTTGCTAAAGAACTTCCAAGATATGGATGTAGCAACAAGTTTCTGTACATGGTGAAATAAGGTTAATGGGAGTGCAAACATATAGAATGTCTTTTCCTATGTCTTACCTTTTGTTATTCTCATGCAGCAGTTACCAACTACCAATGGTACCCATTTGCTTAAGCAATACTTTTAAATAATTCCTCTTTCATTGAAGAAGAGCCCAGATTTACCACAAGCTGAAGATCTAACACCTGGGAGGCTCCTATGAAACAACTGACATATCATAAGGTTGTGTCAGAGTAAAACTACAGTGAAATGATTTTAGAATGATTCTTAATTGACACACTCCTTAGTCCAGGGATTGTGTTTGCAAAATATGCATTTTGAATGCTAAGGAAATAGTCAGTAATGTTTATTTTTGAAATTAAAAAAATATATATATTTTTACTCTTATGTTTTTTTGTGGATTTCAGTGAACCTGTAATGGAATAAAATGACTCTAAATGTTTTTAAGGAGGAAAACATCTGGTAACTCAATTTTTTACAAAATTCTGCAGGTTTGGCTGCAGCAGTCAAGCACAGTTCAGTTTGTTTTGTTGTTTTACTTCTCTGAATTTCCTTGTGTTTGGGGTAATAGGACAACTGCAGTCTTTAGGAAGCATGTAGGGAAAAAGCATCTGTGTTACTCATCATATTTCTGCAGTGCCAAGAGGTGGCTCAGAGTTTCACTGCACAAACTGCTGTCCCACCACCACACAATGGAAGAGCCTTTTCATTTTTCACATTCCATAGGAGAAATAACGTGATTTCAAGCAATAGTAGTGAAATATTTCTGATCAACATGGTTAATCAACAAAATTAATCCCTAACATCATGACTTTCTATACACATTCTGAAGTCACTTATTTTTTTCTTCTATCATGTTGCTAGGTTTTGTATAATGCGCTTCTTGATTGTTGTCAATAAATCATTACACTCTTCCAGTCTTTTGCTTCCCATTGCATTTTTTATTATTAGGTTCCTTGCATGGGTTTTTATTGTTTTGTTTTGCTTTTTTTAGTTTTTTCCTGTCCAAATTAATCTTATTTGTCATCTCTTAGCCCTGTATTTCTACTCTTTTTGGACGTTCTGATCTCTAGACCTCAAAAAGGTTAATAAACACGTGCAAAGCTATATATATACTTCAATCTTTCAAGGTCTGTGTCTGTCTTTTCAGCTAATATTGAAGAGGTTTATAGTCTTAGTATAATATATTGGGACAAGTTTAGTTGCAATCTCTACAGTATATGCCACTAGACACACATCTTCAGCACTGTAGAAGGAGAACTCTTTATCACTGCCACATGTTTACAATCTGCCAGGCAGTTTTCAGCCCACATGAGTATGCTGCTATCCAAGCCAATCTGAATTAATTTAACAGTAAGATTTCATGAAGCACACTGCCAAGTGCTTTACTGAACTCTAAATATGTAACATCCTCAATTTTCTCTTCACAAATTTATATTAGAATGGGTGGTGAGGGAAATTTTCAGAGACATGCATATTGAAGCATGGAACACATTAACTTTCACTTACACTTTCACTTTGATTTGCAAAGGCATTTAGGGACTCGGTTTGCATTGGTGTCCTGTTGTGACTTGGAAAAAAAACATGCTTGTATCAAAAAAAGAAACTACATCTGCAGAGCGATTTATTCTTCCTAGCCTTTCTATATTCAGTTCCTTCCCAGCTATGCTAGAAGAAGAAAACAGACTATCCACTGGATCCTGGAATCACTTCAACCCAAAATAATGTCTCATATCCTCCTAGGAAGAAAAGCAACCATTCCTGATGGATTTTTTTTCCCCATCTGCTGTGCAAACAGATAATAATCACTAGGATCTATGTTTCAGAAAAAAAATCTCATCAAAGGTGCTTTTGTTTCTCATCTGTAGTGCCAGAGATGGTTGTCATAACTTCAGTGGTCCCTGCAGAGAAGATAAAGCAAACTGCACAGTAATCCCATGGGACTGGTGTGCCAGTAGGGGCTATGCTTCACAGGTAATTTTGAACAGCACGAGTTAAAATAGCGTAAAAATAATGAAATAATCCCCTGATAACAGAGTGTATATAAGGTCAGAGCTCTGACAGGGCACAACGATTTGGATGACAACCACTGCAGTTCTTGCAGGATGAGATAAAAAGAAGAGAATTTAGCAAGAGGAACTTTTAAGCCATTCTCGGTCTTAAAATTACTGTAACTACCTCCATGCAGTGGTTCAATATTAGCATGCAGTTAAAGTAATGGAATTCACTTACAGTTGCACCACCAAGTTCCCTTTGCTCCATGCTGGAAGCATGAAGAGGGTGGGCTTTGAACTGAAAGTACAAGTAATCACTTTCTATCTCTTTAAGTTCCCAGAGCAGCAGAAAGCCGTTTTGACATAAATGAGAAGAAACACCGAGCTTCACACTGTCTTAGTTAGCAGAGAAGATACTGTGGAGATGTAGTGGTGCTTAAAGATTCAGGTGGGGACCTGTCTGTCCTAATGGACACCAAGCTGAACATGAACCAACAATGTGCCTCTTGCTGCAAAGGGGACAAATTTTATCCTGAGTTGCATTAGACAAAATACCCTTCCCTTCTACTCATCATTGGTGAGACCACACCTGAAATGCTGTGTCCAGTTCTGGGCTCCCCACTGTGAGAGAGGCATGGGCAGCCTGGAGAGAGTACAACAAAGGGCCACAAAGATAGTGAAGTGGAGAACCCTTCCTATGAGGAAAGTCTGAGACACCTGGGACTGTTCAGCCTGAAGAGAAGGCAGCTTTAGGAACCTTATCAATATACATAAATACTTGGAGGGCGGGTGCAAAGGGAACGAGGATCTTTTCATTAGTGCCCAGTGACACCAAGACAAGAAGAGCAAACTGAGACACAGGAGATTCCCTCTGAATGTCATGAAATATTTTTATTTTGACGTTGTGAACACTGGCACAGGTTATCTGGGGTGGTTGTGGAGTCCCTATCTTTGGAGATGTCAAAAATCTGTCTGTACATGGTACCAGGCAACTGGCTCTAGGTTTTCTCTCCTTAGCTTTCCTAGGCAGAAGGATCATCATCTTCCTGCTCTGGTGGGACTGAGGTCTCAGGAAGGGAGAGAGATATGTAAAATTCTCTTCTACCTGATTAAATTCAAGGTTTAATTTCATATCTCACTGATCTGATCTGATCAACACTCCAGGTGAAGTTCTCTTCCTCCAATTTCCCTTTAAAAGAAACTCAGAAATAATATTTACTTTCAAGACTCATCAGAATGGAAACAAAGGTTGAAATCTCAATTTTATGCTTGTGAAACGTTTGTTCCTTGGTCATCTGTATTCATGACCTATAATTAGAGGCTTTGTGTTTCCCATTTACAGGACGATCCATATCTGTTTGATATGTTAATTGCTGCTGGATTTTATATGTGTTTAGTACAGTAACCTTTCCTTGCATTTTCCCATGGATTTTTTCTCAACACTATTTAATTATCCATATATTTCAGTATTATATATTTTCTCTCTGAAGCTGTGTCCTTATTTTTATCACATTCCTCAAGATAAAAAAAAAAAACAACACACGAATATTTTTGTGAAACTTTCAAATGCTGGGCTTTAGCTTCTCACAGGAATGGACCCAAGGTTGAGCTTAAAACCAACAAAACCCCCAAAGTCACTGAAAGAGTTTAGTATATATGAAACTGAATTTCATGAGAAGTCAGTGAACTTGAGATATATCAGTAAAGCACATCTTTCTGATATATTTTTAAGGCAGAATTTCTGAAGCTTACTCATTCAAGTCAGCACTATAGATGAAAGCATATCTCAGAGCAAACACTGGGTCACTAGTTTAGCTGTGTGTTTCAGCAGTGTAAACAAGGCATAAGAAGGCACAATTTCCTGCAGAACTAACGTTGATGACCACATTGGAGAGAAACAGAAGAAATAAACAAAAAAAAAAGGAACAGAGTTGTAACATGGACAAAACACTGTTTGACAATAGTTATTATACTGGTTCTGGCAGCTGTGCAGGGAGTCTGGTGCCTGCCCATAAGTCACTTCCAAATCAGTTAACCTTTCAGTAACATGAGTTTCTCCTTGGGTCAGATGCCAGATGTAGCAGGGTTTTGCCTTGCTTTGCAGTATGAGAAAGACCCTGCTACTGAGGTTGTTCTTCTGGTTATCTTCACCTAAGAAATTTCCTGTTGTTGCAGGTGTCTAGGGCACTGGTGACATCCTTGATGTCTCTGCCTCTCCTCCTATGCTACACTGTGGTTTCGTGGCTCTGGTCCTTTCACGATAAAATCATTATTAAGATTAGGAAAAGTTTTCTGTCTGTAACGTGTTTGAGGAGACAGCTATAGAAACTGTGTATTTATGGAGCCTCCTGGACATCCACTTCATATATCAGATGGGCAGTGACTGCAGAGATGCACACATGGCAAACCACATAAACCTGAACAGAGCAACATTCACTCATCTCAGTGCTGATGGTCTGATCTACATTACTCATGAATTCTTGACCTTTCACCCTACTAGTTTTCACTGTGTTACTCAAAAATTTTATGGTCTCCAGGAAAAAATGTTTTTGAAGTTCTTCTGTATAGATGTCATCCCCACAAGCCTGGAATCTCCTATGTAATTCTTTGCACATTTTTCCTTGTGATCATCCACCCAGGAAAGTGTTACCTCCACTGAAAACATACAATTTTTAATAATTCAGGTCTTTACTACTTCTATTTCTCCCTCTCTATCTATTATTCTTGCAATAATAATAAGCACAACCTTCTGTGCCTGACCAGTTTTTGGCATCACTGGTTTCTATTAGCTGTGCACAGACTGAACGTTTTAGAGTAGCTAAAAGACATTGGCAAGAATCATGCATACTTAAAAACAAGAAAAGCAGACTTTTAAAAGCAATTGTTTGAAAAAGGGCATGTGAACAGAGAAAATAAATATGTACAGCTAAAATGTTCCTGCTTCTCTAATGTGACATTTTCCCCCTCAAATTTACTACTGATTTTCAGTTCCTTACACCAGATTTTAATAGTTTGTTCTTTTTTTATATGTTGATATTAAAAGTTCTTGGGTTTTTGTTGATAATGCGAAACCACATGAGTCTGAGGATGTGCAAATAGGCCCAAGACAGTTGGATATAAATCCATAGTAGCCGGAGAACCTGGTTCTGTGCCTAAGCACGTAAGAAAGCTCCCAGTCATGCAGGGAAGTATGGCTGTGCTGACTGACCTACAGTCCATGGCAGAGTTACTTTCTGCCTATCTTTCCTCACTGGAGACATTAACTTAGGTTATCTCTCCTTACCCTCTTTCATAGAAATAGTAAGAACTTAACTATGATGAAGACTTCTCTTTTGTTTTTGGTTGAAACTGGCCAAAAGTTAATAAATGGGAAATTAGAGACAAGTAGCATGAGAGCATTTCTTTCATAAAACATAAAATGTTTGGGGAAAAAAAATTCAGTCTAATTCCAGGAGTAGAGACTATGCATTGTTTTGAACATGCTAAAAAAAAAAAAAAAAATCATATTTTCATGGGTTTGCTCTTCCATTCCTGGGTCTGGAGAAGGAACTCTGAAAGTTGTCAGAGCCAGGAAAAAAGTATGGTTAGGGAGGACAAAGGAAACAATGATCCCCATGTGAATATCTGCCAGATATGGCCATCTTAAACGCTTTTGAAAAATGTATTTTGCCATGCCTAGTGAACTTACCTTGCAAGAGAAACCAAACTCCTCTGTCCTCCCATAAGCTGAGGTGCTGCCCTGCCTCCCGCCCTCAAAGTGCCTGAGCACAGAGCATCCCCCCGTCCCGCCATGGCAGCACTGCAGCTGCCAGAGAATCCTCCACACAGGCATTCAGGGCAAAACTCGACTCACTGCATAAGACAGATGTTAACAAATGCGCTGGGATATTGTAAAGCCTTGATATGAAAATAGGAACTTGTCTGACCCATACTTTAAGCAGTGGGCAGCCAGGGCAAGGTGATGAAGAAGGGCAAGTTGACAGAATTAGAATAATGAGCCTATTTATTAAATTGATACCATGTAAGATCATAGAATCATAGATTCAAGCTGACTTAAGGTGACAGAATGTGGATTAAATAATACAGTAATAAAAACATTTTTACCAACTGGAAAGCCACCAAGTCAGCTGTACAGTCCCAAGCATGCTAACATTAACACTAATTTAGCTGATCAGTGGCCAGTTCAGGAAACAGCACTTTCCTACTCTTGAAAATGCCAAGAAACACATGGCCACGACATCATGCTGAGGAGGGTCCTTTACAGTCATGCAGATTTATACATTTGACTGCTATTTCATAGCACATTTCTAGTCCTCCTTATAACATAATTCCGACTCTCTTAACTCAATCACCAATGTTTTTTTCCTTAGGTCACCGATATACAAGGGCTCTGGTGTGCAACAAAAGCCTCACCTCTGTAAAGTGGCATGAATTGAGGATCCTCTGCTTCCTTTCCTTTTCATAGAGATTTCATTTTTGATTTTTTTCACTCCTTGACATTACACGTTTTCAGGGGAATTGCTCTAGAGACACACAAACCTCCTGAGAGCTGTTATTAACCTCTGTCACTACTATATTAGAACAAACTCTGAGGCTCCAAAAAGATATTTTTATTGTATATTGCTATTCAATAATTTAAAAACATGATTCAAATTTTTACCCTCACCTTTTTTCAGGAATACATCTGGTAAGAAGCTACAGGCAGGTTTTCCCTGCCTTAGCCTAATGCCTGCAAAATCTTATTGCAATATCTCTCTCTTTTCCCAGGCGGCTGACACCAGTTTGGGAGAAAACCTAGGGGTTTCCCATACCACCCATGCCTTGACCCTCAGAATAGACACAGGGTTGCAGCATGTGGAGCCTCAAAATCCACAGTATTTCCCAGATGTAAGTCCTAAGAATACAGCTCCCACCACTGGGTCATCTATTTTGTCAGCTGTGGAGGGAGTTTCTCCCCACTGCTAAGACTCTTTGAAAAGGCATCTGGACAGTCATCAGATTCTCTTTCTTTGTTTTCATTCCCCAGGCCATTGTCTAAACACACAGTTTAACTTCCAGAATAAGCTGAGAAATGAGGTTATGCGATTGATTGTGAATGTATATCTACGTTGTAAATATACATGTGTGTTTATGCTTTTATATAGACACATATCCTAAAGAATTCATGAAGCTTCCCATTTCCAGAAGGTGGAATTCATTTATATTCATATTCATTTATTATATTCAATTATATTCATTTCATAGAGATATGAATTAAAAATAAAGGAAACAGTGAAGCAAAAGGAAATGTGGAAGACAGGACATCCCTATGGCTGGGCCAGAGGCAATAAAGCAAAGGCTTCAGTCTTGGATGCCGACTTCCTTAGGGAAGAGATGCCACTGCTTGGGTGTTTTCCACAGCTTGACACCTGCCTGCTGGAGCTAGCATCCAAAGAGTGGACCATTGCACATAACTCCTCAGCCTCTCCTTGTGAGGACTTAGAGACAAAAAGGTCAGATCAGACCTGAGTCATCATCATTTAAGAAAAGTAACTGAAATTTTTAATTCATTTTATTCCCAGCAAGAAGGTTGCCCAAATTCCTTGTAGTGGAAAACTGGAAGGCAAAAGCTCTGCCTTTTTGCCCCACAACTTGCACAGAGAAAAAAAAAAAAAAAGGGAAAAGGAATTGGGTCTAGATGATATTTGCAAACATATAACAAATAATGAGGAAAAACTAGATCATGTGTACAGCATTAGCTTAACTTCAAGAAAATAGTTAGCATTTCTAAGTAAGTCAGATATATAGCTTGGTCTCTATCTCCTGCTTTTGAAAGTGAAAAGTCAAGTTAACCTTGTCATGCAAGGCTGTCTTTATTATCATGGTTTTGCAAATACTGAGCTGAGGATAAAAAAGAATATCTAAAAATGCATATCAAATATATTCCTCTTCAATCACAGAAGTTCTTATTTCTTAAGAACAAGTTTAAACAAACTGTATACCAGATTAATATATTTTAATTTATTTTAGTTTTAAATTAAAAAAAACATACTGTGAATTATTAATTTGGAAATCAGCCCCAAGATGATCCATAAATATATTTATAGTAATGCCTCAGGAGTTCACATAACAAACTTCTCAATATAATTCATAGAGCTGAAACTTGAACTAAACATTTTAGGAAATTTTTCAAAATGTGATAATTTTAAATATGGATCTCCTTTGTGGTTATTTTACAGAAATGGTAAGTTAAAAATATGACTTTTTATCTTCTTAAAAAAAAGTTTTGCTGAGAAATCACAGTAAACCATAAGAATATATGAATTTGACTGTATGAATTTTCTATAGCATTTTCAAAACCCTTGTTAAGAAGATACAGTCTCTTTTATAAGAGCAGTGGTTTGTAGCTTATTTCATATCCTACACATTTGACAACAGAGGAAAAAACCCAAAGAATATCAAGAATCATTGCATGAAGTTTTGCTTTGAAGAGAGGACATTTATGGAGCAATAAAAAACAGGTAAGCAGTTCCACTAAGCTTTAGACAAAATGTATTCTTCTGAGGAGCTACATCTGAGTCCTTGATACAACCACACTCTTTTTCCCAATCCCTGGCAGAGATTTAGCACGTTATACGACCCAGGAGTGTGTGGGGAAGAACTGCTGCTATCACTCAGCAGCATGCTGGTAGATGTAAATTATTAGCAATAAGTGATGCAATTAAGTGTTTCTTGGAATGATCTTCATGTATAATTATGGATTCATTTTGAACCACGTGTCATTAATAACACTGTACCTGCTCTGTAATTAGGTGACTACCTTGTATTTCTGATGTACTCACGAGCTGTACAGCAAGAACAAGCAACTCTGCAGCACTGTAAAAAGCCATCTCTCACTGAGACACAATAGACACCATCTAGTCAATACAAAATGTACTTTAAATACTGTTTCCAGAGTAAGCAGTGATGAGAACAACTTTTTCTTCCCCCAACATTTCAAACTTAAACATCTTGCTGATTCTCAACAAACATTTTAATTGTAGCACACAGCATTTGATGGTTCTCAAGTGCACAGTGGTTCTTATTTATTATATACATCACAGTGGAACTTAAAGAGAGACCTCAGCAACTGCCATGGAACACACAGCATTAGAGACCCTTTACCTCTCATGGTGGTACATGACCAGGTGGAACATACTACATGAGGAGGGAGACCCATAGGATCTAAATACCTATGATGTTTTATTCACAGCTGCCCAAAGCATTTGTTGGATTACTAAATTTTCAGTAGAAAAAATTTGACTGACAGTTAGCTTGAGAAGGACAAAGATTATTTTTACGTAGAAAGCACTTGGATTTCGTGAAAGGGTCTGTGCTTCCTTCTGAGAAGAGTGGGGGAGACCATTTTTCTAGAAAAAGTTGATTGCCAAGAATGTGTTTTTGAAACAGATTAAGATTTGTGATTTGTTCTAGTATTGAGCCAATTCAGTGAGCAGTGACAAAACTGTTACAGTTGCATATTATTCCCACATCCAGCAAGCTCTTGGCAGGGCATCATCCCTCACACACCTTCTTGTACCCTGAGGAGTTGCATCAGCTGTACTGCACGGCTTCCACCAGTGACCATTCTGAGCAGTGGATTTACCCCATGGAGACACATCTTTCAACATGAATGACCGGGAAAAAATGTCCCCTGAGAAGCATCTGGAGCAGGGTAACCTCTCCCTGGCACTAATCTTGTTCCTGAGCTGGGGAGCTCTGCTGCAGGCAGACAATGTGTGGTTCTGTATCAGGAAAGGAATTTTCATTCTGTGGCACCTCTTCTCATCCACACTATACAGAGAGCCCAGTGGTGGTCACTCTGACCTGTGACTGCCTGGAGAGAAAAGCAAACCTCTCTTTATTTATACTGTCTGCCTGGATTGTGTGCCTCAGTTGTGAATGCCGTATTTGCAGGTGCCATAAACACGTAATAGGAGCAGTGAATATGAAGACAGACTGCTGCTCTGTTAGTAATTACGGGTTGTTCAAATAACATAATTTCCTAGTTAACATTAGAAAAGTGACTGAGAATTGCTATAAATGTAAACATATGGATGTGGGTACCTCTCTCCTGATATCAGCATTTTCCTGAAAGCAATTTAAATGAGGGAAGTGCAAAAGGATTTTATTTTTAGAGTGTGCTTTCCTTAAGTGTTTATAGAGATGAATAAAGTAATGTAGAAGAAGTTTTGGAATAAAAAGTGCAGTCACCTTGAAATGCACACTAATATGAATTTTAAATTAAACTCACAACTCCATATTATCACAAACACTTTATAAAACACTGAGCTGAATGACAGTGCATTATTTAAACCTTTCCAATTTATCCTTTATAACCTGAACACTGGCATTTTTGTGGGTCTATTGATTAGACCTTTACATAAGAACTTCAAATGCCATGGCAGGTGTGATGACATCCCAGTGCTTCTTTAAGGTGAAAGACACCAATAAAGGGTTTTGCTCTGACCCTGTAAGATTTTACTTTCCCATCAGCTATCTGTCTTTCTGCTTGCTTTGGCTGCAAAGCTTGTGTTGCAGATCCAGCTGTGTTTGCACAAATGCACTTTAATCAATGGTCTATCAGTAGCAAGAACAGAGGTAGTGGCTCAGGTACCTCATCACTGGCTGGGCTGTGATACCCCTTCATCAGGGGCTCCTCATGCTTGGGAGTATGAAGTAAAGAAAAGAAGTGCAGCGAAGTCTTAAATCCACAGCTCAGAGATTCTATCTGGAATCACAAATATAAATGTATCTTGGAATATAAATCACCAGAACTGCAGTTTACAAAGACTCTCCTACAGAACAACACATGGAGGGAATGTCCTTGTGAAGAGAGCTGCGTTAGTTTGATACCATGCAGATTGATTTAATTTCACCAAAAAAGATCTGATGGTTGAACACTGACTTCAGGGAAACCCTAAAGGCCTGAAAGAAGAGTTTTGCAATGGAAGGGGTAGAAAATACCCTGGGGATGGAGTGCTGTGGAAGAAATGTGACTGCTTCCCTTATGTTACCCGTGGAGTTTGAATTATTGAAGCAAACTAAATCACAATTTTGAAACAGCTTCATTATCTTAGTAATTTGCATTGCTCAGTCATCAGTAGAAACATTCACTTTAATTTCAGTAAGTTTGGGAGTCAAATCGTCCTCATCAGACCTGTTAAGAAATGCTGACTGAAACTAAACTTCCCAGAAAGATTACAGTGCCTTGGACTTTGTAGAAGGATTAACCCCCTTTTTTATCCATGGACTCCAAATGACAGGATTGTTACAAAATGCACCAAAATAACAGACTTAAAAGCAGTAAGCTCAGGTGCTTTTTGGATCAAAGGAATATTTTTGCCTTTTGTGGTCATTAATCTTTTTTCCAACAGTGATCAATGTCAGGTTTAAGTCCTACTGTAAAACTTATCTTTCACTAAAACCAGTCAAGTAAAAAAGAAAATGGTGACTGCCTTATTAAGAACAGTTATGAGTAATGGGAATATAGAGTGGCTAAATGTAGTTTTACTATTAACAGAACAGAGAAACAAAGTCCACCCACTTGCTGAGGATGAATGGGCTGATGCTGTAATAGAAACAGCTGCATGTGGCAAATCAAAATTTAAATTTCAGGATGCAGAGACTGCATCAGCAAAGCTGGAGGGGAAACTTCTGTTGTGCAGGTCAGAGACCCACTCAGAATCCCACTGAGTTCCTATGATCTGGCTTCCCATCGAGGTTGAGGACCTTTAAAGAGAAACCCAAACTAAAGAAGCCTTACTGTTTTGCAAACATTGCCTTTAAGGTCTTCCAGCACAAGTGAAATCCATGTGGGGTGCTGTCAGTTAAGCCAGTGTCAAACCAATCTCTCTTAGCAGGAAGCTGACAGGTAGGCAGGGAGAAGACTGAATAAGCTGCTTAGTATATTGGTAGCTCACAAACCAAGGTGAAATCAGAGTCATCACAGACCAGACTAAGTAAGTAATGGCCAGTCTTCGCGAACGAAGAACCAGGGAAGGTCTTTACACCTTCCAGCCTGCGCATTGGATTTTTTTAGGTGAGACACAGTGTGCGGAACTGAGCCCACCCTTTAATCCTAAGGTTCATCTGCCGGGGCCAAGCGAGCTTGGACGGTGGCAGCGAGGTCCTCAGGACATAGATGGATTGCCTTACAGGGCTAACGAGCTCCATCTGCTCGGGGAGTGGCCCCGACCAGGAATTGAACCTGGGTCTCTGCAGTGACAGCGCAGCGCCTTTACCCTCTAGGACTATTTGAAAGAGGAAAGGATAATAGAAAAAGGCTTTTTCTGGTGAAGTCTCCTGAGTCTGAAA
The DNA here is from genome assembly GCF_003031625.1 of Empidonax traillii. Lineage (NCBI taxonomy): Eukaryota > Metazoa > Chordata > Aves > Passeriformes > Tyrannidae > Empidonax > Empidonax traillii. The sequence continues at coordinate 144,770 of NW_020955765.1, read as the reverse complement.
ATTAATACTGTTTGGCAGCATATTGTGGGACAGAAACATAGAAGAATGGAGGCTACAAGGCCATTCCCACCAAACTCAGCTGTCCTCAATATCAGTGCTAAGCTGAGCCAAAAAGTCATGGAGGCAAACTGGTATTCTTAGCTCCTGATTTTGGATGTGCCTAAGCCTCTCTGGCAGGCAGTTTTCTCTGAGAGAATATTCAGTACACGTAGGTTAGGCAATCATTAGGCAATTAAATGAGGTGCTCTGGACCATGGTCTGCAGAAACGTAACTCTTCCCATTCCCAACCTACACAGCCTGGATTCCTAATTAAGCTACAGTGAATATCAACCTGAATAAGTCTTCTTGCTGCTGGGAAATCATGAGCTGGGCTTTATTCATTTAGAGTCTAATGTGAAGCCCAGAAAAATAAATCCTGTTCCTGAAGATAGCATTGTATGACCCCAGGCATCCAAGTAGCTCTTTTGACTTCACTGTCATGGCTTATATGTGTGAACTCCTTTCTTCAACTGAAGTTAGAAAAATACTTCACAATCAAAAAAGTTTGCCTGCTCCCTTCTCTTTTTCAGATAATAGCATTCATCAACATCCACAAGCAAGATATATAAGTCAATCTGTTATCCCAAGAGAACATTGCACTGCTCCAGTAACTATTGATAGGGTGTTTGTCGGTTTTCATTTTTCTTATAAAATTGTATTTTTTGGTTCTTTCACACAGTTTTACAGTTCACTAATGAACTGGATATTGTCTTGGAATGAAAAGAAATCCAGTTCTATTATTTCATACTCAGTTCATCTGGTTCATCCTGGTCATCACCTGTTTCTCTCCTACATTTTTCTTTTTTTTCTGAGGATCTGTATTCTCTGTGTGTATGACCAGCAAATTTCCCTGGGATGTTCACCAATGAGTAACTTTATTTACAGCAGAAACAGCCAGACAGAGAGACTCACGTTGAGATCAGGCGTAGGCAACATCTCTTGGCAGAAGTTGGCATGGCTGCATCATGCAGAAGCATGAGCTTCTGCAGAATCTCTTTATGTTTGAGGCACAAATACATTTTTCAGTGAAAAATGAATCCCTTCTTTCCAGTGTGCTTTAATAAACTGCAAAACTAAGTGAAACCAACACAAAATAAATATAAAGATAAAATTAAAGATTTAATTTAAAGATAAAATTAAAACCAGTATGTATCCTATCAAGATGGAATTTAGAGCATCCACTTATACCGCAAAGGGTCCCAAGAATCATTGCCATTTATTCTGTACAGTTTCCATGCTTTCTATAGAAACAAAATTTTTAAAATTCTTGGCAAAAGAATGACTGGCAGAAATTATCACAGAATCACAGAAGGTGCTGAATTGGAAGGGACCTGCAAGGACCATCGAGTCCAACTTCTGGTGCTGCACAGGGCCATCCCCGAGAATCACACCACGTGCCCAAGAATATCATCCAAATGTTTCTTGAATTCTGCCAGACTTGGTGTTGTGACTACTGCCCTGGGGAGCTGTTCCAATACCCAAACACCCTCTGGGGGAAGAACCTTTTTCTAATATCCAACTTAAACCTCCTCTGTCAGAACTTCAGGCCATTGCCTTGAGTCCTGTCACTGGTCACCACAGAGGAGAGATCAGTGTCTGCCTCTTCTTTTCTCCTCACGAGGAAGTTGTAACTGCAGTGAGGTCTCCCCTTTTCTACTGGCTGAACAGACCAAGTGATCTCAGCCACTTCCCATACAGCTTGCCCTCAAGGCCGTCACAATCTTCATTGCCCTCCTCTGGACTCTTGCTAATAGCTTCATATCTTTCCTACATTGTGGTGCCCAAAACTAGACACATTTGAACCATGCATGTTTTAAAGGGACAAGACCACAATGAACTTACCTGGTACATTCAGCTGCAGAGAAGTTCCTCTGTGACAAATTACAGCAGTCAAGGAAAGGTTTTGAATCTTCTTTGTTTTTCTGTCTGACACTACCCTGGTTGACCACAGGAAAAATGTTTTTCTGTAACTGAGAAAGGCCAGGATGCAAGTCCTGATTGTGCTTTCAACCTTGTCTTGGAGTAAGAAGTGCACTGTTCACTGCTCCTCAGAAAGAAACTGGTGGGCTTCAGCTCATGCATGACCACCACTGGCAAACATGCCCACTCTTAAATGCATCAATCCTCTTTATTTAAAAACAGACAAACAAACAAACAACAAAAAACCTCAAAAAAACCAAACCAACAACAACAAAAACAAACAAACACAAACCCAAAACAAACCAAACATAAAACACCAACAAAACAAGCAAAAAAAACAACCAAAACCAAACAAAACCACAAAATCAAACCAAACCAAACAAACAAAAACCCTGAACCAGTAATTTCTGTAGTTTCTCATAGTTTCTTATATCTTATAGTTTCTAATGTATCAAGTCAATTAAAGAGCACGATAAGAAATGTACACTTGCCCTTGGAGGTGCTCTGCTCTTCTGAGGAACCCATCTGAGTCTGCCATAAACATGCAGGGAAGACAATCTTCTTTTTGGCTTACCAACAGGAAAAGTTGATGGTGTATAGTGGCTGATTTTAGAGGTTTAATCTATCTATCATTGAAGTGGATTTTCAAGCAATTTGTTATTTTTTTGCATGTTTTTTCTCTGAGCTCCACTGAGGCAAGGTTAGTGCTGGGTAGCTGGATATCACATGCTATGTGCTCTCGAATAGCTTATCATTCTTAACACTTAATTCTTAATCTAATACTACATAGACTCATATTTCTTCAGGGGAAAATTGAATCCACTGATTTATTTCAATTTCGAGGAATAAAGTTGTCCTTTCATTTAGTGTCTTGGGTAGGTCTGTAATGGGAGCACATCCATTTGCCATTTCCTTCCAAGCAGGAGGCAAGTGAAATTGTACAGGAATGTTGCTTTACCATAGTTTGAACATTTTTTAAAACATTATAGAAATTCCTTATGCTATGAGATTTCCATCACACAAGGTGTTTGGTACCTCCAGAAACTCAAGAAAATAATTTTTACTGTCTTGTAAGAGCTGTGTGACCAAGAAGTAAGTATTTATTTGCAAAACAGATGATGCCCAAAAAATCGCTGGTGAGCATCTGTCTGTTGCTGAATGCCTCCTAGGTTGTGTTTTCATCCTCCCTGACATGCAGAGATGGAGTGCTTGGCAACTCAGCTTCCTACCCCATCCAACAGGCGGGGGGCAAGTCCAGCACAGCCAGAAGGAGCACCTAAATCTGTGTTGTAGTTGCTTTCTCCTCAAAACACAGCAAGTTACAGTAAAATACAAGATCTGGAGGCTGAGAAGGATGAGGTCTGAACTGATATGTTGTTCCCTGCTTTTTGCTGGGACTGAGCAACAGTGTGAAGAAGGCAATGACACTACTTGCTTGGAAGAGATGAGGAGCTGCACTATCTTCCTGTGATACAGACACATTGGTCCTGCTGGCCTGGATTTAAAGTGCATTCAAGAATTTTTGAATAAAAAAGGAAAGAAACATACCTTGGAAATAACTTGGAAGATAAAACTTAAAGTAAGGACTCAGTGTCTTATATGGAAGACCAACTATCAAGCCATTTTTGACTTCTTTCCCCTCAATCCTATTTTATGGTACAATATACCCCATCCCATGATTTTACCCTTTCTCTAGCCATTCCGGATGGCTGTAGCTGTGAGGTTTTTAATCCTTTGTACTGAAGAAGGACAACAAATGTTCATATCTTCTGTAAGAGATACTGCCATTAGACAGCTATAGCCAATAATAAAAAAGGCATACTAAGGGGGGGGAAAAAACCCAAAACAGAACCCCCCCCAACACCTCCTTAGTTCTTGTGAAGAACCATCAAGAGATATTTTTTACAAGGATTTCAAGTGGCTGAAGACCTCTGAATCAAGCTAAGATTTGAAGAAAGAGAGGATTTCAGTGACATTCCTATCACTAGTGTTTCACAGTATCTAACATTAGGCAGCTTCTTACCAGCTGCATGGGGTTTTTAGACCACACAGAGGTTCTGTAGACTATATAAAAAAATTGTAAATTTTATATATATATATATATATGTGTGTGTATAAACATATATGTATACAAATTACACACATAAAGATGTTTCCCACCTAACTCTAAATGCTGTCTGGACTAGGTGCTTATAAGCAAGGTACTGTGATTATCCAGTTTTACTCTTCATTCAATGCACATATCTATTTACCCATCAGGTTTAATAACAAAAGATAAGTAAAGCATAATGGTGTTTATGGAAACAAGCAGCCCCTTTAGATTGCATGGAGTATCCCATGTGGAAATTTTTTCCTCAGCAAAAGAAATCTAATAAAAATCAGCAACAGTGGAATAATTTCCTTTTCTTCTCTTCCTCTTACTCAGCAGGAAAAGTACACTGGGAGGAGAATGATGAGCATTTTTGCCTGAAAAAACATTTTTCAGCTGTCAGACACAATGAGAAATATCATTTATGCACAGGTTATAATGTATAGACAGAACAAATTAACATTTCAAAGTTGAAAACTTTAGAATGGAAGTAATGAGTTAGTCATATGGCTTTGCAAAAGGCATAGTAAATACAGTCTTCATTTTTTCAGTCTAGTTCATGCATTCAGCTTTTAATATTAGGATCAAGATTACATCTCATTCTTTGAAAAATAAAGTCTCTGTTGTCTGTGAGCTTGATAACAGGAATTACTTGATAATGTTCAGTTACTGCATTTTATTTTTGTTTTTTCATGCAGGAAATCAGAGTAGGTGACCACAATGGTCCTGCCAGGCTTAAATCTGAATAGAAATGAGCAAATCCAACATTATAATGGACATTTTTTTTCTTTTTTTAACTTGAAAAGCAACGAAATCCAAATTCAAACCTATGACAGTGCAACATTTAATGTCTGAGCACCTAAATCTCTTATTAAAATAAAATGGTTCCAGCTTTTGCACATAATAATTTTCTCATGTGATAAACAAAAGAATACCTGCATTGAAACAAACCACTGAAAAATAATCAGGTAGAGTTTTTATTAAGTAGCATTAGGGTTCTCTGTACAGCTTGAAACTTCTTTGGTCTCAAGAATGCTGAAATCTTGTCTCAGTTCCTGGGACTACAGTTTTGGACCCCAGGGACATATGCATGTGCAATTCTGTTTGAGCAGAAATGTAACCACAGGGTAGTGGCCAGAGTGGCTTTTAGTGAAGACATAATTCAAGAAAAATGTTTCTCACTTCCTGTTGGAAATTATAGTCTTTTTTTCAGGGTGTTATAAAAGTCTGCTCTCATTTAGTGCAAGTAGTTCAACAGCTGACCAATACTTGAACCTTCCCTGAGAACTTTATCAGGGACTAGATTTCCAGGAAAATCCATTCTTTTGTTTTCCTAGTAAATCACTTCTTAAGCACTTTAGCTGCTATTATGACCAGACATATAGTCTTGTGCAATGCTAAAGGCTTGGGACTGGAGTGACTGGAAAGCTCCCAGTGGAGAAGGATCTGGAGGCGCTGGTCAACAGCCAGCTGAACATGAGTCATCAGTGTGCCCAGGTGGGCAAGAAGGTTAATGGCATCCTGGTCTATATCAGAAATAGTGTGGCCAACAGGACCAGGAGAGTGATCATCCCCCTGTACTCCACACTGGGGAGGCCACACATCAAATCCTGTGTTCAGTTTTGGGCCCCTCCCTGCAGGGAGAACACTGAGGTGCTGGAGAGTGTCAGCAGAAAGGCAGTGAAGCTGGTGAAGAGTCTGGAGCACAGAAGGGTCTTATGAGGAGCATCTGAGGAGACTGGGGGTGTTCAGCCAGGAGAAAGGGAGACTCAGGGGGGACCTTACTGCTCTCAAAAACTACCTGAAAGGAGGATGTAGTTAGGTGGGGATTGGTCTCTTCTCCCAGGTAACAAGTGAGAGGACAAGAGGAAATGGCCTCAAGTTACACCAGGGGAGGTTTAGATCAGATATCAGGAAAAATTTCTTCACCGGAAGGGTGGCCAGGGAAGTGATTGAGTCACCATACCTGGAGGTATTTAAGACATGTGTAGATGTGGCATTTAGGGACATGGTTTGGTAGTGAACTTGGCTGTGTTAATGGCTGGACTAAACGATCTTAAAGGTCTTTTCCTTTAATGATTCTCTGATTCCATATAAGCACAATTGATCCAAACATTAAAAGACTGGAAATAACTGTGTGTTTATTGTCTCACAGTAAAACCAGAGAGCACAGATCAGGCTTTTCAGAATGATTAATTCACTATTCAGTTCCATAAGTCATGCTACCTTGGAATCCATCTCTTAAACCAGGCATATGCTTTCTTTGTAACTACTGACATCATGTCACTTTCTTTAGCCATGTAAAACTCCCACTGACCTCAGAGGTCAGGCACAATGATGCTAGGAGCACAGGAATCCCTGTGAAATGCCATCTGCAGCTACACTTGGATGTCTAATGCAAAACCTCTGCCCCAGGAATCCAAAGACTTTTAACAGTAATAGGAAGACTTGAGGATGTTTTGCACTTTTACAACTCATGCTATTACAAATGAATTGAGAAGTCAGCTATAAAGGCTTAATCCTCAATACAACAGAGAAGGATCACCCTAGTAAAGGTTAAAATTTATTCCCTTTTCCTCCAATAATGCCTTTTTCTGTCAAACTCCTATTGACTTCTCAGTATATTCTACAAATGAAGATTTGCAGAAGTACAGTGATGATGGGAACAAGCAGAAAAATAATTTAAAAACATGAAGAACAAACTTTATAGTGTTTTTCTTGGTGAAGGATGAAATTAAAGCAGTAAGTAGAACAAAAAAATAAATGCAATAAATGAAACGGAGTCTGAACATGTCAGCTCCTGAGTTCATGAAAACATGGTGGGGGGGTATTCATTTTTTAAAATAATGAATATAAACATGCCTAACCCTCATTGACAGCATCATTATCAAATAAAATCTTTAACTTATTTTATTCTCTTTTTCTAGAAACGTCCTGAAGTAACTAATCGCTTTTAAAATGTCAAGGACAAAGATGAATGCAAATAAGGCAATACTACAGTATCTTTTCTTACAGAAAAAATAGGAAAGTGATGGCCAGACACAAGCAGGTGCAAAGGCTCACATTTTGATTTCTACATTTTCCTTAGCAGGATAATATGCCTCTGAATCAATACTGCTCAAGGTCTGAGGCAGGTTTGCAAGGGTGCACACTTCTCACCTTTCTCTCAAGCTCTAGCAGAGACCACTAGTAAACAGAATAAAAACTGCAAATGGGTTGACATTTCTTCTGACAAACACCACCACTGACATATATATTGTTTGACTGAAAGTAATAAAAACTTTTAAACATTGTTATTTATGTTATTTTATTATTTCTTCTTAGTTTAAAGCAATGGTAAAGTGGTTTGTGGATTACAATCAGCTTTTAATCAATATGTCTGTAAAACTGGCATTGGAGGAATTTAAAAATAATGGAGGTTGTAAATAGTGCTAAGAATATTTATTTAGTAATGGATTAAGTGGTATTCATTGTAGTCAAAATATAATCTCCTTTGCTGTCTAGAGACAGTTCCAAAAGAAGAAAGGAGGCAAGCCGAAAGCAGTACATGGTGAGAGTGGTAGTCAGCAAATCATGGGAAAATCCCTCCCTGATCCTTTCCTATATGATGCTGAGCAACTTTCCCTCCTACCCCCATCAAGTGGTGAAAAGTCTCTTGTTGCTTGATGGCAAAACACTTATTAGGCAGCTTTGCATGGCCAGGCTTCTGTTGTCCAGTGTGTGCCAGTGAATTTAAATGTCATCAGTGTCACCAACTAAAATGGACAATCCATCCACAGCTCTGCCCAAGGGGTCCTGCTTCCACTCATTTTAAAATGATAGGTGTCAGGTTTCCTGCCCTACAAAGCAAACTTCATGGGCAACTATTGAACGACTGTTCCCTGTCAGTCTAAGGGTTACAGCTTTCTGAAACAAAGCCTGCTAGTCGGATAGGTCAGGGATTTCTATTTAAGGAATGTTGTAAGATGTTGAAAACACTTTGCACCCTCTGGGAAGTAGAGCAGAAGGACTGAATGTTCAGCACATCCTTTTGACTTGCTTACCCAGTGCAGGGCTTCCTGCAGGTGCAGGGTAAAAAAATGAGGATCTTTGTGGTCTGTTTTTGTTATGACGTCCTTCTGTTCTCAGATGAAAGAGAAATGAGATTTCTTCCCTGTGGACACTTAGGAGGTAGTAGGAAGTACCAGTAGAAACCACTGTTACATTAGCAGAGAGAAACTTGGTACCCAAAGTGCAGAAACAGACAGAAGAATCCAAAGTAACCTATTTGGCAGAGAAGCACTTATGGGAGGAAAGACGTGAATGGTGCCATGGAACTGACGATAGAAAAAAATGTAAATAATACTTTTTTAAAGAAATGTGTCAGCACGGCATCCTAAAAATAATGAACAATTACATACAATTGAAACTGCTATAGTTGCTATAAGTTACTGCATGTTTACAAAGAGATAACCCCACAGATTATGTGTTTTTTAAGATATTATTCACAGTATGGCAAGTTTGGAAATTCCTGACTAAGAGCAGCTTTAAAAGATATCAAAATGACCTTGCCATGTCTGCTTACTTATTTGTTCTTCCACTACGAAAATGTCACTTCACTAGAGAGATTCTCGTGGTTTTTATACATAGTCAATGTATTTCTACTATACAAATCACAGTCTAAAGCACTTTCATGACACCTTTCATACCAAGCCCAACAGAATTCATGTAAAAAATTTCAGCAGCAATCCCATCACCTTCCTGGTGTTTTACAGCCTGAGAAAAGCTAGGAAGTATTTTGTGGTTTATTAATGGTAATTCAAACAGGGTCAAATTTACTTCCTCATCATGGAAAATATTTGATTCCCAGCACATTTCTTTATCTGCAAGTTTAGAATTTACCTGTCACTGCATATCGAGCAAAAAGAGTACCAATGAAAAAAAACCCACCAAAATGAAAAAAAGCCAAACAAAACACAAGAAATCCAAACAAGGTCCATGCAGCACCTGAAGTCTTGGTATGGCTTACAGAGATTTTATCCACAGTTTTCATGCAGCATGAGTCTCAAAGAGAGACTGAGAAAAAGCTGCTACCTGAGCCAACACAACAGACAAGTTCATTTAGGGATGATAGACCCTCCTGCTTTCTCAAACAACTAAGGTTAGTCTGATTTTAAGATTTGATCACCAGAGACCTCACATCTTCGTTTCTGAAAAAGACCAAAACTACTTGAAATTACTGTCCTATGACTGAGAATATGTGTTTTCCCTCCTTTCTCCTTCTTCGTATCAGTGGCACCTGAGGCCCTAGTCACTAGGAATATTTTTCAGTTATATTCATACTCTGTATGCTAACTTTAGACTTCAACCAAAATACGCCTTAACAGAGCACAATTTTTTCCTGAAACAGGATGAGAAGAGATAAGATCTCGCAGTGGCTTGAGGCAGCTCACCTAACCTTCTAGTGTATCTATAATTCAGCACACGGTAAGATAAGATGCATTTTTACAAATAAAAATAAATAATGCATGCTTTCAGGGAAAAAAGAAAAGAGGATGGAGCAAGAAACAGCATGTTTATGAAAAAAACAAACAAACAAAGAGAAAAAAGGGAGAAAGATTGTTTACTAAATATAGGGAGATGTTGAATAGTGTGAGTTCAGAATCTTCAGAATATCTATTCATGGTCAGTTAATGCCATAGTCCTTTCTACATATATATCTAAAATACATGTTAGCAACAGTAAGAAATGTTTTATTTCATGAAAATTTAATCCTTACCTCTAGCTGGTGCAAAATTCACTCTAAAATTGCTGCCAAAGAATCTGAGCTAAGCTGATCTTTTTGCACTTTCCCAGCATGTTCCTGACTTTCAGTCAAAAGCCAAAAATCCTTGCGATTAAACACCATCTTAATTCCAGATTAACACCAGAAATAGATGTCTTATCTTAAAAAAAAACCCTACTGATTGTGCAGGATTTTAAACTATTGCTGATATACAAGAAATCAAGCCCATTCTGCCTTTGTGGAACTCTATGACTACTACTTTACCTGTTCTCTCAGGAAACTTTCTACATAATGGCTGTGACTTTTAAATGTTAATTGCATATTCAGTTACTTATTATTATTCAGTATTTAATGTAGGTGTATTCAAAAGGAAAATTAGCACCTGGTACCTAGCCCATGTAGTTTATAGTTTAATGTGGATAGAATAGTTCAAGGGTATCAGTCACCATTTTCAGCTGTAGACATATTTTTCATATATAGTTTCACAAATCAAAGTAAACAACTGGTTAAGGTTTGCATAGGGATCTATCTATACTGTATATAACAAATTGGAAATAGCTGATTTCAAGAAAGTGAAAGGATAAGGAAAAGCAAATAGTTTATGCATGAGGACTAGATAAAATAGATCAGGAACCTATGCATTTAAAAGACACAACCAAGGAAGAAATATGGCAGGAAAATATATTTCAGAGGGGAAGGAAAAAGCAAACAGAATATGGATGTAAAAAGGACAAAGTAAACCTAAATGAAAAGAGCAGATGGTAGGATGAAAATCATCTGAAGCAATCACAAAGGAAGTTTTGTAGCTCCTTGTAACAGAGGAGCTATCATAACTGCTAAAATTTTGTCTTCCTTCAAGAGAAGACCTTAAAAATTCGTAGGAGAAAACTGCTTTAATAGGTCTTAAGGACAAAAAAAGGCAATTTGAACCACTGGAACTGCAGAGTAGCCTGCTGCACTATCGCTGCAAGTCTTGTTCTTATATAATTTTCTGTTGTGCTTTGAAGGACCTAGAAAATGTGACCACTAAACCTGGATTTAATGTGAAAGGTAGAAAAGGCACTTCTAGGTATGATATGACCCGTACATTTTGGATGGATTTGGATGAATTTGAACTCCACACTTTAGAAAAGTATTAGTTTTAGTCTATCCTGGACTTTTAGTCCATCCTGGATAACAAGAAGGTTCACACCCTTAAGCTCAATAGGCAAGAGCAAAAGCATAGACAAGGAAAGGAAGAAGTGGGTTTGGAAAGTAAACCAAACCTTACTGGGAACTGAAGAGAGCCTGAATATGAGAGATAGACACTATACATGCATATGCGACTACTAAACGGTTGTAATAAAAACAAACAAACAAACAAACAAACAAACAAAACACCCCACAGTGAGACTCAAGAAGACAGGAAAGATGTGAAAGGGGCTGGAATTTACACTGGTTTTTTTCACTATTACACAGGAGCTGATTAAAACCAACCTCGTTTTAGTGAGATAAAATACCAATGTGCATTGAAGAATAGATTCTATATTGTATTCGTGAGATAATGGTTGCAGAAATACTATTCTTTATACTGCACTGTGAAGACATGCATTTATGCTTACAGACCCATTCAAAATTGAGATTGAATTGAGGAAGAATCAGCCAGTGACCACATCCTTCAATTTTGTGTCCAAGTTATGTGTTAGTTGTTAGATCTGTGCAATGAAGTGCAACTGCCTGTTCCTTCCCTCTGGTCATGGTGAATTATTAATTGCTGTTTATCTCTGAATTTGTCACTCCTTGGAGGATTTTCTTAAAGAAAACAATACAATGAAAATGAATACTTTAGAAACCAAGTCCTCCACTTCCAGGCCTGTTATTCAGGCACATCTGCTCACAAAATAATGTAATTTCAAAGGCATTAAGCCTTGTATCAGAACAGTTTTATAGCAATGAATCTCTATGAAAACAGTAATTCACAGGTGTGAGACAGAATTGATTAAGCCATAAAGACTGTACAGTCTAGAGACAATTTTCAAAAGAGCATGAAATAAAATGAATGTTTCAGGTTCTTTAAAGGAGTTCAACACTTTGACAATCTTTTGGTATTTGAAGGAAAATTTAGACACTTCTGTTTTAAAACCCTACTTTTTTTAGGTTTGAAATCTGATCTGAAAAAAATTGGCTCTGTTTGAAAAGTCGGGCCCATTGTATGCAGAACTTTCTTCACAGTATAATTACCTGATGTAATATTTCAAAAGGAATAGTCTTTCAGGACACATTATTTTCCAGTGTTGAATTCATGATTATTTGTACCTCTGTAAGAGGATTAACATGATGTAATGACACAAAGTACAGAAATAATGAAATGCTGTTTACACTTGCTAAGCCATTACAGAAAAATCTATTGCTCTCAAAGAAGTAAATATAATTTCTCATAAACTTTTCCCAAATGTAAGAGAGATGAACAAACCTAAAATAAAGTAGGATGATTCCTGATTCAAAACACAATTTCTTATTGCAAACATGAAAACAAACTGGAGCAACTCATCTCTGATTTACATGTGACTGATGATACATTTTGAAAGTACAGGGCACTAATTTCATTGTCGTATATGAGACAGAAAATGCCAGTTGCTAAGTAGGTCAGTAAAGCATTCCTCAAGAAACTGTATTAGAAAAGCAATCAGAACAACCCCCATTCACTTCCTTGAACCACTAAAATCAATTATATAAGATACAGGGTCATAATTTGCTTGAAATTCCCCTGACCCAGCAATAGAGTTGTTTTATTGCAATCCTGAGGTTGCTTAAACAGCCACATAAATCTGTGCTGAAATAATCCAAGTTTCACAAGTAGCCTCATGACATCACATTCTATTTTATGCAGTTAAGCATAGCCTGTCTCTTGAGGAACCCTAGGATGTAGTTACTGACTGACTCTCGGTCTCTGCCTTGCAATTTAAAGACAGACTTACATCTGACTGCTTCTTAGACATGCTTATTTCAGTTCCATCATGGGCTGAGAAGAAATTATTGTCATAGATGGTATCAGTATCAGATCTGTGTCTCTGTTGTCTGAGAAACACATCTTCCAACATTATTACCTCACCTTCCTCAAAATTGATTGCTTTCCCACCTTCTGGATTTTTTCCCAAGTCAGGAAATATCAAATGAATGTGTATCAAGAGATCATACTGTCTTTCCATTCAATACCTCCACAACAGCTTCAGCGATCCAGGTCAGCCTGGTTAAACCTTTGCTGTCAGGATTCACCAGCACACATAGCCTGTGTTTGGGTGTGCAGGTGAGTGGGTAGCCGAGTGATACCATCACATCTACCATTGCTTCTCCTCCCTGACCCAGTGAACTCTTCCCCCTGTCTACAATACTATTGGTCAAAGGACATCAATGCAAAAAACTGCAGAAAACCAGGTCCTGCTTTTGAAATGAAAAGCAGAGCCAAAATTCCTAGTCCCCTTAGAAAGCTTTCCTATTTATTTATTTGTATTTTGTAAAGAGAAAAATGTAGAAACACTGAAAAAATAAGGCTGCAAAGGTTCCCCAGAAATGCGGATCACCTCCTTCTCAAAACTGAGCTAACTTCAAACTTTCAGCAGTGTAGGGCACTGCCCCATGGTTTCCTAAATACATTGCAGTCGCTGGTGTCACTAAGGATTTAGGAATGAAAAGCACAGACTTGGGAGAAATCTTCTTAGCCATGTTGCCTAAATGGCTGTGGGGAAAAAAAAACTCCAAGCCAAATTAGGTAGGAGATAAGATAAGGATACAAAGGCTTTAATGAGCCCCCAGGCTTTCTGGAATACCACCAGCGTGCGCACCCAAAGTACAGATGTTCACAGTTTTTATAATGATTTTCACCCAATCCCCGTCCAGCCACCACCCAGGTTCTGCCCCCCACCATGCCTCTTGGAAATTGGGTCTGGGGGCGTTTTGGGACCCCCTCTTCTTCATCTTCATCTTCCTCAGAGCATGTACTGTCCTTGGAGGCCTTCCAGAATTCTAGGCCTGGAGGTTGTTGAGTCTATGGCTGCATGTTCTTCCATAGGGTTAGGGTGTTCTTCTACATTTCTACCTTGAAAAAGAGACTAAACAGGCTGTGGAATTTAGGGAATTGATATGGGAATGGGTAACAGGGGTTTGAGCTGCTGTGTTAAAGGGTAAAGGGATAATATGCTGCTACTCTAAAATCTACATTTACTACATAACTACTTCTAAGATGTACAAAAATTAAAAAATCAAAACTCCAAGGTATCAGTCAGAAGAAGTGGTTTCCCACCACTGCAGAAAATGACCACATAAAAAGCTTCAGAAGTGTCTCAGGTTCCATTTGGAATCCAGTTTGGTTTCTGCCTCCAGTGTATCTGCTGGCTAGTCACTCCAGCATCACACTTGGATAACCTTCACCATTAATTCAGTCACTGACCACATCAACCCATTAGTACTTACATCGCCTTCAGCTTAAATAGTCTTTCTTTCACAGAACTGCAGTGTTACTACTTTTAAGGGCTGCCTGTATCTCCTTAATGTATTTACAGAGGACGTCTTTTAATCTTTACATACTCATACTGGTGGGACAAGTAAACGAGGGCCCTGAGTTAAAAAGTAGCCTTGTACTAACCCATCCCTGAAAGTATTCAAGGTCAGGCTGAAAGGGACTCTGAGTAACCTGGCCTAGTGGAAGCTTCCCTGCCCAAGGCAGGGTTGTAAGTAGATCATATTTAAGGCCCCTTCCAACCCAAGCCATTCTGGGATTCTATGATTCCATGAAATATCAACTAAAGACCTCTATCTGAAGAAGAATTATCTAAACTAACATAACCGTACATGTGCCACCCATACGGTATGCAAGTGCATTACAATCACAACCCGTAAGGAAAGACAATGAGAGGAGCAGACCCTGAATGTTTTTATGACCTTCAGCTGTGGGAAGAGACTTGTGCTTTGCTGCAACCAAGCACAGCTCCAGCCAGGTCTGAAAGGATGGTGCTGATCGCAGAGACAGAGACGGAAAAATTCCTCCATGAGACACATTTGAAACAGCCTTTAAAATTAAACTGGTCCCAAAAGCCATATGAACCCTTCTGTCTTGTTGTATAATGGTATCTGTTTTCATTCACCTTCAAGCCAGCATGAATTTAACTGGAATACAACACTCTTGTAGATCATAGCATAGGTTTACTGGTATTTCCCAGTGCACTTGTTCAGCTCTGTCAAATAAAATAGCCCATCGATTGTAAAGATATGGGACTATCTGTAAGGAGGGCCATTTGAAACAGCCCTTGGGGAGAGGAGTGAGCATTTTAAAATATGTGTAGAGGAACTGGCTTTATGAGGAATTCTCATACAGTTCAGACCAGAGCGGTGATCAAAAGTAAGTACATTCACCACTCTAACACAGAGGAAAACAAGCAATATACCATGAAAGAAAGAAGGGCTTGTAACACTGCAGGTTAGCTGTACTGGAGTTCTCATGGACTGAAATATATTGAAGGTACCACTTGAGAATATCATATGGTAAGGCATATGGAGGAGGGAAGATGAAAAACTAAGAAAACAACAAGAATTTTAATGACATGGGGAATGCAATATTGCCTTTTGACTTAGCTTGATTAAAAAAAAAATAAATAAGGCAAAAGCATAATGTATTTGCTAAGTCAAAGGAGCAATGGAAAAAAAATTAAGATCAGAAATTTTGTTCTGTTACAGAGTGCCGGAAATAACAAGAATGCAGAAAAGTCCATTATTTAGATTCGGATTTCCCTTAGAGAATTCAATTGCCAAAACTGACCCTGAAGTGACCCAAATATGCCACAATCAGCTCTTGGTTTTATGGTCTGTATTTTCTGAACAAGAGTGCCATGGAAGACAAGTCACTGATCAGAGACACAAAATACCCAATATTAATTGCTCACATTAGAGAAAGCCCACAAGGGATCTGAAGTCTACTTTTAGCTGCAGTTGGTTCTGAGAATCAGGAATTATGTTTTCTCTACATGTTTCCAACTCTACTGAAATGTTCATGGAGATAACTGTGGACTAGACTCTCTTCTTAATATACTGATGTGGGATTGATTTTTTGGCTGTGTGTGTGCAAAAGGAATGATCTGAACTAGTCTGTAACTAATGAATAAAAGAAATTAATCAGAGCCAGGAAAGGAGCACATTGCCATGGAAAGAACCATCATGGGAAGGGCAGAAGAGATTTTTTCTGTTTTAGTTTGATCTCAGCACTATCTTGAAAATTAATAATTCTTTTCTTAACACTTATGTAATACTTTCTTATCAGAGGAGTGAAGGCAACATCCAAATGGAGACAGATTTTGTTTCCAGTTTGCTCAATGTAAATCAAGAGGAACAGATTAATTTTCAGTATTCCTATTCACTGAGCTGCTCAGTGAAACACAGAACTTGAGTATTTCGTTCTCCAAGGCACATAACAACATCTTGTTGTCTGAATTTGGCTGGAGTTTCAGAGCAACTAATGATGCTTATAAGACTCCAGCAGCAATAGTTATAGCACCAAAACACTCTATAAAGCCAAAGATCATGTCTACCTTCAAAAAGAAGAGCTGCAAAGATTAGTGAATTCTTTCTTAGCAAGGAAACAAAGAGCATATACCACAGAGCTGTGAAGTATAATCTTCTTTATTCTGCCAAAAAAAATTTCCTTGTATAACAGGATCATCAGTCTTTGAGGGTGAAAAGACAAAGTAGGAACTTCATATCTAGGTTTTGGTAAGTCCATTAACTTTGCCTTAGGACAGGCTCTTGGTGTTCTAAATGAAAATGCTAAAAAAGAGTTTGGCTACTCATTTCCAGAGAGCAATTTATCGGATTCATGACAAAACAGAAAGACTTGTCAAGCAGAGTTCTCCAAGAGTCTGCATAATATTTAACTCTATAATCTGGATGATAAATGTTCAGTAAGTCCATTAAAGTGCAGATAATACAAAGCTAGAAATGACTGTGCTTAGGCTGCAGGATGGGATAACAACTTAAAAATGACCTTGACAAGTTGTGAAGTCATCATCCGAAACTGGGATGAAATTTAGCATGTGCAAAATTCAGCAAGTACAAGGTTCTGAAGATAAAGAAAGCGATCAAGTGGACAGGATGGGGAAAAACAGATTGTGTTATTTATATCTGTGGTAGATAGGACAAAGAATATTTAGTCACTATGAAAATTTGCTAATTACAACTCTGATTTACAGGGGATTTCAACTCACTGTTTGTGAAAGTGAAAGAAACTCCGTGAAAGAAATTCCATGAAAGGAACTCAGAGAGTTTCCACACTGAAGGTCATTTTAAAGGTTAGGCAACTTCAGTGAAGAATGATAAATACATTGCTGATCTTATCTTTAGGTAGGGAATGGGTTAAATGACCTTCCCATGTAATTTTCAGCCTTGTTAACCATAGTTTATAAAGTATCAACTGTAAATATCCTGAGTATTTGTCAGAAAATGTTCTACTCTTAAATAATATTGAGTTCTTTGATGGATTAGCAGTAAACTAAGTAAAACCTAATTCACTGGGTTGAGAGCAGTGTATAGTTCTTCTCATTTCTATATTTTGAGAGTTATTACAAAGTTATGAAAACATCAAAGCCAGTGTGGTTATAGAGCATATCAGCTGCCTCATAGTAACCCCTCTCAGGAACTCTTCTACAAGGTAGTTCACATGCAGCTAGCATTTTTTAAGTGCACCACCTATCTTATCTCACAGTAATTTATTCATGTAGCCATGCCCCTGTACTCGGTGGAGATAAAAGGTAAAGAATTCAAGACTCACATAGACTAAATAATTAATTTGACTTGTAATACCATACTAAACTCTTTAACAAGCATCCGGACAACTATCAGAGACTGCACAAAAGTGCACAGCAGAGGCAAGAAACAACTCTAACAAGCCTGCATGTGGGTCACGCTGTTAGGAGGTCACACGTTCATTTCCACTACCCCTAAGCATTTCTATTACACAGTTACCTGAAAACTTCTTCAAAAAAGGTATTTTATTTTCTCAAAAAAAAAAAAAAAAAAAGGTAGGGACAAAATATTTTCTACTTATGAGAAAAATAACTTCACAGCAGGACCAGCATGAAGCACTGCCAGATCACATCTCAGGTATTCCATATATTCCTGTAAAGCCACTCTTCTAGCCTTTTTTTTTTTTTTTTTTTTTTTTTTTTTTTTTTTTTTTTTTTTTTTTTTTTTTTTTTTTTTTTTTTTTTTTTTTTTTTTTTTTTTTTTTTTTTTTTTTTTTTTTTTTTTTTTTTTTTTTTTTTTTTTTTTT
>NW_020955765.1:123915-126332 GCF_003031625.1 Empidonax traillii | reverse complement strand
TTTTTTTTTTTTTTTTTTTTTTTTTTTTTTTTTTTTTTTTTTTTTTTTTTTTTTTTTTTTTTTTTTTTTTTTTTTTTTTTTTTTTTTTTTTTTTTTTTTTTTTTTTTTTTTTTTTTTTTTTTTTTTTTTTTTACTTTGCTAATTCTCTTCTTCCTTTGAACATTCTGCATTTCCATCTCTCTTGAATATTTTCAAATAATTTTTCTTAGGTTGCCTAATACAGCCTTTTCCCAATATAACTGGCTTCTTTAGTGACAAAAGACATTTCAGTACTTTTTGTTATATTTGTGTATTGAATGTATGAGATGGAATTTCATCTAACGATAGTGACAAACTTCAAATGAGATTCAAAACTTATCTATTACACTTACAGGCTAGTAATAACCACTCAGATCACAAAATTTACTCAAATTAACTATCACAAAATCCCATAAAAATCTGTGGGACTCCTTGTTGGGTATCGTATCACACAGTTAGAGTATCATAAAAATATTAACCATTCATATGATATATGGCATTCTATAAAGTGAATATATATATAGTACCTTAAAAAACACCTGAGAAATTTAACAAGTGTGTTTTCCTGTTCTGTTCAAAGAGCTTTTTGATTGCAAGGAAGACACCCTCAGAATGATAAGGATTCAATACAGAACTGACATCCTGCCTAGAAAGCAGCCAGGCTTTCATATGTAAATTCTACAGTGTGTTTTGATTTTTACTTCTGAAAAGTGTATTGTTCTGTGTATAGAATGAATATTTTGGGAACAGTTGCATAACGTTAAATTTGCCCTTGGTGAATTATTCTTTGGTTGCCTGAAATACTATTGCTTCATTTTATTTCTTCTGAAATGACAGATTCATAAATGCTCAAAGGCCTTTATGCATTAACTAGTTAATATGAGATGTCACCATGATTAATGAATGAGGTTTTTTTAAAAAAAGCAATACTTTCATTACCGGTTTTCATGGCAGGAGCCTTACATGACAGTACTAAAAGTTGCATAAGAAGAGGAAGAAGAAAACTTCAAAATTTTGTAGGATTAAGGTAAACTGAAAAAAACAGAGAAATACATAGAGGAAAAAAGCCAAGATAAGTTGGCTACAATGTGAGATATGCTTGGGTTTATTCTAGTCTGTTAAAGAATCATTTTTGACATTAGACTAAAAAAAAAATTTAACAAAGGTTATTGGATTTTTTGTGAACAGATGAACTGGAAAACAAGCGAAAAATGCACTTTCAGCTAGAATTATCAGCCAGGGTTATTTAAAAATGAATAGGGGAAACAAGAAAGCAAGTATCCATGGCGGATACTGTGCTGGAAGATGCTAATGGCTGACATCAGAAGACTCTTGGACCTAAGTCTCAGATGAAAAAAGCAGGCTACAAGCTAAAACATTTTCAAACTTAGAAAAAGCAGCCAGCCCACTCTGTAGTTAGAAGCAAATGTGGAAAGGAGAGATGCTTATGGAAGAGAGTATACCTGCAAAAAAGTGATCAAACCAGAGCTAGTAAAAAGAGCTTCAATAGTTTCAAGCACAGAAACTGTGGCTTTATATTACTGAAGGCAGAAAGTCAGTAAAAAAGAAGCTATCACTATGGGCAGACGTAGATTTAACGCAGGAGAACAGCCAGACCTGTCTAGTCTTCCCCCTGTACCAGGAAGAGGTTGTGCAGCAGCTCTGCTTTGCATGACAGGTAGAAGCTGGGACTCCATTCATCTACCATGATCCTCTTTAAACACGCAGCCCACATCAGACACACAGAGACCACAAGGGTAACTAAATTGTGATTTCTGTCTTCTCAACATCCATCATAAGTTGCTTCATGACACATTATAGTTTAGGTCCAACCACTGAGGCAATGTAGAGGGACAGAAGATGGGACAATATAACAGTCTTTTCTTGAATTGTTCACTGAAGACTCTACCTCACATGCTCTGTATCATTTGGAAGCAAAGGTAGTGTGCTTTGCAAAGTCACCCTGCTGAAGCGTAACAAGAAAGAGAATGACGAGTTACATGAGAATAATGATTGGAATTTAGGAATAAACTTGAGAAAATCTATAACTCCTGCTCTCTTCTCCTTTCGGGTTGCCCACTTCTACAAAAATTGCTGGGAGCCTGTTCCCTTTGGGACACCAACTCAGGATAAAATCAGCCATCAGTTTTGGCACATTCTTGACAAGAGGACGGATATCTCAGAGAGGTTGCTTCTGTAGGACACTACAAGAACAAACTCTACAGTGATCATATTGGGTGTGAGAATAACCTGGACAATTCAGCTTTTTCCCCAGCAGTAAGAGGTTAATGGAGACATTCAGGCTGCCTGAAAGGAAGGAACCTATTACTTCCAAGAAATACTCTCAACTAACGTCAACCAAAAACCTTTTTTTTTTTTTTAATTTTTTTTTTTTTTTT
>NW_020955765.1:118404-123381 GCF_003031625.1 Empidonax traillii | reverse complement strand
TTTTTTTTTATTTTGTGACAAAAGTATCTCTTCCTTGCTTTCTTTTCTTTGAAGAGTCATAGCTATATGTTACACTGGTTGTCTCTTCATTTCTCACTGTCACTTTCCCTATCTGGGACCTGATACTGCAGCCTGTGTTTTCCCTCCCTCTATCAGTGTCCTCTCCTGCTCCTCAAGATTTTTGAACCCCTGTGACACCTAATTCAGTGGCACATCATCACTACAGAAGCATCACTTTGCTAGTGGCAGAGAATAAAAAAGTGCCTTATTATCATGGGAAAAGCCATCACTTCTCCAGCTCTGTGCTAGGAAATTTTGTGGGAGGGAAAAGTAGCAGCTTCTGCAATGCTCACTTTTCCCCAGCACACCACTGGCTCCCCTTGGGACCACATGAAAAGAAAGTTAAAGAGAAGACATTCAGCCTGACTCTGGGATGTTTACTCTCTTCAGCAGTGATTTGCATAGAAAAAGCATTACCAAAAAGTTAATGACACTTTGATTTTGACATTGAAATTACTTTATTTCAACTACACAATACAAGATTTCCTAGATATGGGGAATGATGCTTTTTAAATTGGCCCAGACCTCTTCATGATTTCAAAAGGCATTGCAAATCATTCTGGTTCAGAACGAAAACAAGTTTCCAAATGTCAGAATTTGCGACAAAAAGGAAATTCAGTTAAATTGAGCTTTTATGGACATCCTTTCTGATGACAGCTTAAAAAATGCAGTTTTATCTGGTGTATTGGTCCAGGGAAACAACTAAGAGATTTCCCCATTTGATGGTCTTATCCACAAAGAATGTATACTCTGTTTTCCTTTCAGGGAAAAATTGAGGTCTTAAAAATGGTTCCACACCAATAGTTAAAAAAAAAAAATACATGCTATGTACATGCTGCTTAGTCATCTAAATCAGAAAAAGATCAAAAATAAATCTGATTGTAATGATTACTGAAATTAAAGACCAACAGAGGGTGAGGTGAATGAATTACTACCTTTCTGCAGAAATAAACTCCCTGGAAAACATAATAAGCAATCGCTCTGTAAGAGTGCTTATTCGTCCACCTGCATAATGTATTTATGGTAGTTTTAAAATACAAAGTTCCAAGCTGTACAGCCTGAGATGCATGATTAAGTTTTTCCCTTTGTGTGTGAGTGGGGAGGCAGCAAAGGCACTAAAAAGAGTACTTTGTATGCCATTTTCAAATTCAGATGTTTATAGACATGGTTCTGCTTGAAAAGGTCAACTTAAATCTCTTGTTACATGGGTTTTACGTGGGTTTTAACTTACGCCCATGAAAGAGGTGTTTTAACTCCTTTCTTACACAGGCAACAGTGGAAGTTTGTCCAATAGTTCATCAATGCTGCCTGCTGTGATAAAGCACCGTTGACTTCAGGTTCCTGACCCAGGCTGCAGTTAGGTGCTCTCTCTACTTTTAAACATCCACAGCAGTGAGGGTGCCAGAACATGCCATAGATGGAGTAGGAAGAGCCATTTTCCTTATCTGGGTGTATCAGCAGCCCCAGAGCCTGGCCACAACACAGCAGAGCAGCAGTGGGCTGTGTGTACACGGGTAAGGTAACACAGTGGCTTTCTGGATGCAGAGCAGACACTTCAGGTTCAGTGCTCTCTCTATGGCCTCTTCTTCCATCCATGGCAACATGGTTAATAGGACGGACTGGAAAATAAAATGGATGAATGAATGATTTGTTTTCTTTGATGGGAAATGACTGGAAAAGCAGCTTCATGGGGAGACTTGTAAAGAGGAAGACTGCTTTTGTTTGGGGCATCAATCATGAAATTCTGTGGTTTACAAGCTAAGATGCTGCTGTGCCGAGGAAATCTCTGTGTGCCAAGAGCTACACCCCTGGCACTGCAGCCAAGGGCCCTAATAAATTTGATTTTTTTTGTCCTTATGTCTTTGGCCTAAAGCAGGAGTAAAGCTCCTGTTTTACAGGTGGTTATACTGACTTGCCATCAGCATGATGGTCTGCCCCTTTACCATTTGGAAAGGTGCTGTAAGGGCCCAGAGGGCACCAATCTCTTACGGGGGTTTGGCTGCCAAGGCAACAATCCCTCAGAGTTAAGAGGATCTGTACATTTATGCAAACATATATACTTGTTTCTGCCCTTTAAATCACTGGATAGCAAGCCTTGCTCTGCAATGGAGCAGTAACCACACTGACCATTAAGTAATGTTAACCTTCAGAGGGCTTGAAGACTTAGGCAGTATGAAAGAACATGAAAGATAATCAAGACAGGCTTGGAGCAATAGCCAGAGACACAGTCACACTAATAATAAAAAACACGATGCTGCTTTACAGAAGAGGATTGTATTTCTACCTTCACCTCAGTGAACAGTCTTGTTCCAATGAAGGACAAGCCAAGGGACCACAGAAATAGCTCTGGCAACTTGTCATGGTCTAGTTCTCAAGAAAACTTGGGTATAGAATTAACTCACCTGCAGGGTGGCCTGTGGTGTTGCCTTCACTGTAGATCTGCTTTGTTCACTGTTGATATTTTTACACACTGAGAGAAAAAAAT
This sequence comes from Empidonax traillii, assembly GCF_003031625.1. Lineage (NCBI taxonomy): Eukaryota > Metazoa > Chordata > Aves > Passeriformes > Tyrannidae > Empidonax > Empidonax traillii. The sequence continues at coordinate 120,836 of NW_020955765.1, read as the reverse complement.
CTCCTGATCCTGTTGTTCAGCCACAGCTTCTCTAATACACATGTCCATCCTAATGAGTAGTTTACTTGTAGATATCAATTATTTCTGCTTCTTTCCCATCAGAGAGCACCCAGTGTTTGAAATTATGTTTCTTTTCCCAGTACTTGTCATTCTCATTTAGTCTAGAGTAGCTGAAAAATAAGTAGTCAATTCCCACTTCCTTCCTTTGCAGAATTGCAATAATAACCTAGAATTACAGTTCAACATCCAATCTTTTTCAGCAGATGGTTTTCAGCAAATAAATACACTCAACTTGCCAAGCTTTGTGTCCTGAAGTACAAAAGCTATCCACATCAAATCAGGATTTTAGGAGTTTTCATTTTCTCGTTGTGATCTATATTTTGTTCATGAACCATAATATGAGCTGAAATGTGAATTCTCATTTATTCAAATTTACATCAAGTTTTCTCATATCAGGTGCAGATTTTAGAATTGGGGGGTAGAAGCAAAACAGAGTGTGAATGCGCCAGCCTTAGTCCCGGTTTTCATAGCACCTGCTCTCACGTGTTATAATATGTTAAGAAACAATAATCAGCTTCTCTCTACCTCACCCCACTTTATTTTAAGGATCTGTCCATCTTTGAGAAATATAAAAATGTTTTAGGATTTTTTAGGGGTAAAAGATAACACAAATGCCTCCAAAATGCACACAAATGAATTGAGAAAGGAAATCTTTTCTTACATCCACTGCATGAAAGACAAATATGTCAAGATCAGACCAATCCAAAAAAATCACACAATAGGTAGGATCTGTAGGGCATCAGTTAAAAGCACTATGTAATTCAGTGATTGGCAGCTGAAAGGGAAGTTTGGAAAACTCAAGGCAGAAATGAGGATTTGAGATTTTCAAGTGAGGGTAATTACCTATTAAAACAAATCAATATGAGACTGGAAATTCTCCATCTCCCAGCTGGGTTCTAGTTCTGGTCTCTTTACATTGCAAAATCGTCCAGGTACTTCCTTCTTTATAAATGAGTCTCCAAAGACTATTGTAGTTTCCTACCACCACAATGTCATGGGGGACTCATCCTTAAGAAGTCTGAGAAGATCCAAATTCACATCCATATCTCTGCATGTTTACCCAGACTGCAATAAATTCCCAAACCTTCTGAACATCCGCTTCCCTCATCACCGTCCCCAGGCTCTCTTTCACTTCCTAAGACCACCTACGAAATCACTTACACTCTCGTTAGTCTGTTGTGAACACCCACTTGTTTGGCAAAACATGAAAACAGTTTTTTACCTTGACAGTAATTTCTTTTCTCTCTCAGACCCTCTTCATTCAACCACGCGCTTGTCCCAGCTGAGCAGATGTATGGTCTTCCTGATAAGTTTTCTCCCTCCTTCACTCCACTTTTGCCCTTTCTGTCTCATCATCTTCTCTATGTTTTTTTTATTTCATAAGTTCTACCTCCAGGGAGTCTATGATACATCTTTGAGAACTACAGGAGATGTCACTTAATTTCCTGAAAAAGGTCTTACTGCAAGACAGAGAAACTGTGAGCATAGAAAATCCTTTTATTTGATGATAATGTGAATAACTCTCTAGGGTTTAATCATTCTTTTTAAATGTCTACCAGCACTTTCCCAGAGCTAAACAAGATTGTGGATACAGCAATAGTACATGAGACAACACATTATGTGGAATTCTGCATTGTGCCAGCAAAACTTCCTGGTAATGAGGTAATGAGTATTGAAATTTAGAGTAACCAAAAAAAAAAAAAATAAAGTGTTGGATCATGCTCTGTATCTGATTTTACTTCTTTTTTTAATTGATTATGGCAGTATTTTTGTCCTTCAATATCCCAATACCATACAACTTTCTCATTTAGCTGTATCTTATAAGAATTTTACAGGATATAGATTTTCAATATGCTATAGATCATACAAATGATGACCTTACCATACAGAGCTTGTGCTGCAGCTGCAGAAGTGTAAGTTCATCAAGCTGGGCACAAGTAGGAGGAAAGTCTCAGGCTCCCATGGGGCTCTGAGCTGCAAACATGTTCCTTCCTCATAACTCTTCCTACTTTTTCTGGAAAGAGTGAAATGACCGATTACTGCTCGTCTCCACCCAAAGTATTCCTAGAGAAAAGGGACATTCTTCCAAACACCAAGTTAAGATGGCAGAAACTCAATCTGTGAGGATTGAGAGAGAACATGCCTGGGAGAAGAGGCCAAGTCTCTCTGTCAGTTATTCGGGTTTCAGTGATGGCCAGTCTCTTCGCGAACGAAGAACCGGGGAAGGTCTTTCCACCTTCCAGCCTGCGCATTGGATTTTTTAGGTGAGACACAGTGTGCGCAGAACTGAGCCCACCCTTTAATCCTGAGGTTCATCTGCCGGGGCCAAGCATGCTTGGACGGTGGCAGCGAGGTCCTCAGGACGTAGATGG
>NW_020955765.1:101589-117923 GCF_003031625.1 Empidonax traillii | reverse complement strand
GCTCCATCTGCCCGGGGAGGGGCCCCGACCGGGAATCGAACCCGGGTCTCTGCAGTGACAGTGCAGTGAATTTTCCCCTGGACCACCGGGGGCTCAGTACCTCAGTGCTCTATGACTATTTTCTGATACAGCAGTTCAGTGTGTTAGCTGAAAAAGTCAGGAAGTCACCCTTAATTTGCAGACCTCTTAAGTCTTGAATTTCAATGCTACAAGGAGCCATATTTCTAGTTTTACTTGCTACAGGTCTGCAGATCTGCTTTACAGAAGTTCGTAGAAGCAAACATTGATTAATGAGATGAGGCAGTAGTCAATGAAAGCAACAAATGGGTAGACTCAGGAGGACTGACTCTTGAGAACCAATTAACGTGTGGAGATGCCATCTGGGCTGGTGGCACACAGGGTAGTTCACTACCTGCTGCCACTGCTGGCACTGCACCAAGAAGAATCAGAGCATCTGTCAGTACCCAGGATCTGTAACAGAAAAGTGCAGTGCAAAGAGCTTCAAAACAAGCCTTAAACATGAAAACTCTCTGATAAATCCCTAGAAGAAAAATCCTAGACACAGTGTAGAAATAACTGTGTTAAAACTAGAATGTGGAATTGTTCCCTATGCAAAATAAAAATCTCACAAGTCTGCCCCTTTGTCTACTTCTCCTCTTCAAATGTAGACTCTTTTCTCTAAATGTCTTTTGATTATATTAATTGACATCAAAATCATATGTTATCTCTGCATATATCTCAAAGTAAACCTTCAGATTTTCACCTTTCCCTCCCATCTTCCCCACTTCATTTTAAAAAGGTCCAGGTTCTTCCCAAAGCAGTATTGAATCAGTTAGGAAAATTATATAGTATGAACAAGCTATATTCCACTTAACTGCTTGTCATTAGTCCTTAAGGGCTTCTCTATTGAAAAACAAACTTTCTCAAGCACTGATGGTTGTTCAGCCAAAGTGCAGGGAGGGAGATTGCTTTCCTGCTTCCTTTTCCTCATCAAAGACACAAAGCCTAGACACAAGGTACTGGCAGGAATTGACACCATCACTCTTAAAAGGGGAGAATTGACTTCTAAAAATCTGCTTCTAAAATCTCACTGTGAATCACGCAGAAGCAGCAAGCTAACCAGGGCAACTATGGGGTCTTGTATCTATCAGAGCCATTACTGCGTTCGGTGTGTAGGTTGTTGTGGGATGGGAAGTGTAAAATCAGGAATCATTGTCAAAAATTAGGATTTTAGTGCTTAATCACTGTAATCTACATTTCAGAAGAGATAATTTGGCTTTCACTTGAAGTCAGCTGTATTGCAAAAAGGCAGACAATTCAGAACTCTGTGAATAAATTAGAAAGAAAATGAACCAAATTACCATGTTTGCTTTTCTTCCCCCCATGCTTCATCACTCTGACCTTGCTTTCTGAAGTATCAGACTTAACATCAGTGTATGAACATAAACTTTGAACAAAAGGCTACTCGGCACTGACTCTGAGTCAGTGACCAGGCACAGCTGGAGACTATTCCTACATCTGAGATAAATGAACAAAGTGCTTTGAGGAGTTTTACTGCAGGTTCTGCATTAGCCTTTGTCAGGGCCTGATCCAAATTACTGTGTCCTTCTATATTTTTGGAAAATATTCTCTCAGTTACGATAGGCATTTGATTGGGTTATCAATGAAGAAGAACGGCTGTATGTTTGGATTAAAGAGCTAATCAGTATCTGCAATATTCATTTCAATGAATCACAGAAAATACAGCTTTCGTTGGAGATGTTTATGTCTGTCTTATGCATCAGCAGGCTTGATCATAGTGGAACTTTAATGAGGTATTTGTGTAGAGTAGTTGAAGTTCTCTAATTACAGACTTTTCTAGGAGCATCTTTTTTTTCCCAGTGGGACCTGGCCTATTTTCAGAGTAGTCTGACTGGAAAGAAAGGATTAGTTTACCTGTATCTGTTCCTGAAAGCTAACATGACTTTGTACTTGCTGAGAAAATTCTCTCCAATTAGGCATTAAGCTGCACTTCATGCTTTAATTGTTGGACATTTAGAATGGGTTTAATTGAAGTTCAGCTATAAGAAGAGATGCAGCTAACAGAAATTTTTGTGCTCATAGAAATTTAGAAAAAAATATCAAAAAATCCATCCAAACAAATCAAGTCTACTTCTCAGAAACTTCCCAGTTCTCCTCTACCTTTAACTAGTTCCAGGTTGTTTTGAACAGGTGGGTGGATTGTGGAGGTTCATCTTCCCTCTTCCTCCTCTTCCTCCTTAGGCCTGCTCTGTGATCTCAGGAGCTCCTGACAAACTTGACCAAACCAGCTGAGTGGTGAAGTGCCTCTTTACTACAACAGCTGGGTGGCAGGAGCTCTGTTATGATAAAAGTGGGAACAACGTTGACCATAAAGGAACATCTGCTGCACAACCAAAATGGGGAGAAAAGGATAATCAGTCTTCCCCTTACAGCCTTCCAGCATTCCCTACCTGAACTGTAGCCCTAGTGGAATGATACTGTTTTGGAGTTTTGGAAACAGATTCCAAATCTTTTGTAAACTCCAGCAATTACGAGCGTGAGGATAGAGGTTTTACAGATGACTAAAACTGATCATCTTGAGACCCTTTAAACAGCTGTCCTATGTGAGGGCCTTTGAGCTCTCCTGGATCACAGGTTGCACCAGCATCTTCTCCTGAGATGCCTCTTGGAGCTCCCAAACCCTGAACTTTGCGATATTTCAAAGACCATTGCTGATGACAAGGCTTAGGTTTACACCCCACAGACATGTTCCTAGAGTTGCAACCCATGCCTGTTGAGAAACACAAAGGAATTTAACATATCTGACTGTACTCAGAGGGAATTTTTCAGTAGGTACCATTACACACAGATATAGATGCATACATCTCTTTGCCTGTGTGCATGTGAATTGGTTATGGTATGAATGGTGTTATAATAACTCTACGATTGCATCACTGCTGTAATTGTAGTAAATTCTATTTAAATATTTTTGAATGTTATATTAGTCAATTATTCAAACCTACTAAACCATTTTGCACCTTTACCTTTATGTATCCATGTCCTTTGCCCTCTTACACATTTACATCCCTGGTCCCCATGTAAATAATTCTAAATTGATTCTAAGACAATTTTCCTAAGCATGCTTCATCTATGTAGTAAGTAACAGAGAGAACCTTGTCATTGAACTCTGTTAAGGTCATACTTTCATAAATTAATATTAAAGCCTACTTTTTGCCAAATACATTGATAGTGATTCCTAAAGTGGCCAAAACCACTCATTTCTGACACAGGTCAAAGTAATTTTTTAAGTCAGTGAAATTTTTTTCCAGCTTTGCCACTTTGAATTAGAAGAGAATCAATTAAACCACTTTACATTGAAAACCTTATTATAATCAATTTACAATCTATTAAGCTTGTGACTATATTTCATCCAAAATCATGTTTACTGGTGTATATAATAAAAAGACATGGAATTTCTAGCACTGGCATAGATTACACAACAATGATAAACCCCCCTAAGTACCAGTTGCTATTAAAAAAAAAACAAAACAAACCTGAACAGAAAATTGTGTTAATGGTAATGAAATCAGAAAGGTTGGAGTCAACTGTGATGTTTCAATCAGTCTGCAAAGCAATATAGCATTAGATAATCAGTACATTATTTCTGATTCACTGAATGAAGGCTGATATCTGCTAATTATTAAATTGACAGACATGTTTTCATAAACATCAGCATACTATTACAAAAGGTCCTTAGCTGATGTGGAAAGAATAGTAATACTCTATTTTGTAGTCAGAAGCTGTTTAGTTAAGGAAAGAAATTCCCTATGTACTGGCTTTCAATATTCTTCCATGGAGACCTAGAAACACCCATCTTTTCCTGACAAGTGATAGTATAGAGAAAAATAATCACTAAGCATGTTTTCATTGCCAAAGAAGTCAGAAAACACTCTCTGCTAGACTTGATAGAGAACCAAATTCTAAAAGCAAGAGGTTTCATTTGAAAATGTTCACTCCCCAGTGGACTTTGCACTGTAGAAAGCAGCAGTTGTAATGTCCCAAGCATTTATTTTCAGCTCATACGGAGTACCAAGTGATCTCAGAGATAACCAGGAACAACATAGGCACTGATTTAATATGAAACATTTTAATTGTTCCCAGAAGAGGAGTAGGATGCCGATGTCACAGACTTATTAACTATAGCCTTTACATTGAACATGAGTACATTTATACTTAGATAAAGTAAGAGCTGCATGGCAGATTACCAAATTGGGAAGAGCAGTTCGGCTCATATGGCTACATTGCCATGTCCTATGTAAGTTCACATCCAGCTTACCCTGTAGTCAGCACCTCCTTCAACATTCATTATGTCTTGTAACATGTTTGTCACTTCTCTGTTCACTTAGTCCCAGCAGGGGAAATATTTGCAGTAGAGTGTCTTCTGTGATGATCCAACTGGTGTTTAGAGAGTACACAGACCACTTTTTCCCCTTGCTGCAGAGGGTTCAATCGCACGTGGGTAGGTTTCGTCTTACCCAAATATAGTCCACAGAAAGAAATAATCATTGCTGGGCAAGATTTGTCTATTTTAGGCATTGACCTCAGGATGAGATTTCTGTGATCAAGCACCTATTTCTCTTCACTGACAGTACAGTGAGGCTGTCATGACTCACTCAGATGTAGGAGTATGCAGCTGATCTGATGAATCCTGCCTGGAGCCTCTTGAAGGTAAGGGCAAGACCTTGGACTGGAGGTAAAAACTCTTACGAAAAGCAAACGTAAAAATCCTGCGTAGTAGGCCACACTGCTGAGGAGATAAACTCCATCAGAACTGAGCCACTTACCTGCTTTTGGTGGGTTTTAAAACATCCCCAATACAAAATGTTCTACTATTCAGAAATAACTTAGCTTGTTATTGCTACATTTAATCTTGTTCTGGTGTATGTTTTTGTCTTAGTGTTACACACTGCTAAGTGGAAAGTTTGATGCTTCAGTGATTAACAAGGACTTGTTTACATTTGATAGTTTTTGATAAAGATAAAATTCATTAATTTAAAAGGCAACAGCTATTCCTAAATAAAGTTTATGTAGACAAGAGATAGAGGTGAGAGCACATCACTGAACCTCAGCAACACAGTAGATGGACACTTTATCTGCTTGGTAAATTTACCTCACTGGGACATGTTTCAGCATCTCATTTGGAATGGCTCACATCAATGTTTCCAAAGAAAACTTTTTTTTAATATTGGAGAACAAATAACTACACATTTCAGTCTATTTATCAAGCTATTTTACGAAAATGCATTCATGCACCTATTTAATGTAGTTATTTGGTTTTGATTTGTTTGTGGGTTTTTGAGGAGGTTTTGGGTTTGTGGGTTTTTTTCTTTTTAACAAAAAATCTTTTCACTTCCATTCTATATAACTACAATAATGTCTTTTATGTCTGTCAATTTTTCACAAATGCTTTTATGCAGACTGTGGCATTTTCAGCACTTGTCAAGGATGTCACTAGTGCCAGCAACCAGAGCTGCCTGAAGACCATTCAAATGAGAAGTTTCTTCCACGGGTAACTAAAAAGAGTATCTCAGCAATTCAGCAGCAGATTAGAAGCCCAGGATTCTCTTGGGCAGAAAAAGGCTTTAGGACTAATACCCAAATCCAAACAGTAATCAAAAGCCCAGTATTCCTGAGGGGGGAAAAATGCACAAGTTGTCCATTCTTTGTTGAATAGGGAAGGGTATATACCCTGAATGGTAACACAACCAATCTACATCACAACTACACAGAATAGGAAATATTTAATACAAATCAGGAATCATATTCTATCACTAAAATCTGACTTCTGAGAACATGCAAGAGTTTCTTAAAGAAAAAAGTTGGAAATCTTTGTGTGGATACTGTGCACCTTTGCCTTATTCCAAGGCACAAAGCTGTTGTGTTTTGGAAAGTAGAAGCTAGAATCAAAGAGCTAGATTCCTCTTCCTCCAAAACTTCATTACCAGCTCTATGAAACCTGAGGCATGGCATGGTATGGCATGAAGTATAAAAGTGAAATCTGAAATCAAGCACTGAAAAGTATTAAAAGTTATTTTGGATAGCAAGGTGAATAGTTCAAAAGTTTGCACCATTGCACACATGGGCACCCACTGGTGGTCCAGTACTATTAGATAAGAAAGCTAAATTTGTCTGGTTTTATTTTAATCCCACAATTTTTTTTTCCAACTGTACAATATGAGCAGCAGTCTTTAAAATCAATGAGCATTGTTCCTACCTTGTAGCTGAAGAACTTGGCCTCATTTTTAAGAAGCTTTCTAAAGGCTTCTTCAATAGACAAATAGTCCACTTTCCACACAGTGGAGATATCTGCCAAAGCCAATATTTTCTTTGCCATAGCCACAATATAGTTTGCAGGNTTTTTTTTTTTTTTTTTTTTTTTTTGGGGCAGAGATTCAACCTCAATGTCTCTAATTAAAAGTTTGATGATAGCGTGGCACTCCAACTAAGTTCCTGAAGCCGTAAGATTGTTACAGTTGCTTTTTCCAGAATGGACTATATCCTCAAAAATAATGGGGAAAATCTGCAATCAATTGGTATGATTTTCAGAGTTTTGAGTAAAACTCTGGACTTCATTTGCAGGCACCAGTGCATTGAGTGCCCATTGTACAAGGCTGATCATGATAGTGCATTCAGGTATGCTCACTCAGCTAGAGATGTTTGTAATTCAGGTATCTACAACTCCAGTAAATATTGGAGTTTAATGGCTTAAGATACTTTGTTTCATGAGACTTGCATGGGACTTTGTGTGATGCTCTTATTAACAGTCAAAAAATTGTCGCTTTTAACTACTAAGAAGCAGTGAGTAAGTAGGGAAAAAACAGATGTAATATAGAGCAAATATATGAGCTTATAAAAATCCATGTGCAATTTTGCACATGTACTTTACAAGCAAACTGTCGTCACTTTAAAGCCACCCACTTACTCTCCTGTCTCTGTGGGTTGTTTTCCAAACTGAAATCTTCGACATCCTGACCATTTAGAAATTATATTTCCAGTGAAACTCCTTCCCTTTATTCCATGTTTTACTGGCAGTTACCAGGGTACTGCTTACTTTCTGTTTTAGAAAAAGAAAAGATATGAGAGAGGAGAATGGATAAGAGAGGAGAAAGGTGAAGGAAGAAAGAAGTAAAAAGGAAAAAGAAAAAGGAAAAAAATAGTTTAATGAATAATCAACATTTGAATGTAGCTGCATTCTCATTTTTTCCACTAAAAAAAGTATGATTATATACATGACTAGATGGCAATCCAAGTTAGGGAGCTGGATATTGATGTCACAGTATTTTCCCTTAGAAAATTGAACTGAATGAATTCAGCACAATGTAATATTGCAGCATTCACTCTTAGTCATCTTTCATATTTTCCCTTAGCTGAAAAGAGAAAATTATTCTGTATGCCTGAATCCAAATACAAGACAAATGTATTTATTGCACTTGCTTTATAGATGTACAGGTAAATTACTTTGAATGCCTGTGTAACAGAAAGCAACCTGTTTAAATGGAAAAGCTTTTGTGGTTTTCTGTGAGGTACTTGACAATGTATCATTGAACATCTAACTATGCTGAAGTAAGAGATATTTGAAGCACACTAACATGCCACATGTCCTGAATGAGCGGTGTTCTTTTTATACATTTGCAACCATTCAATATTTCAGAGGTGTGTGAAATCCTAATTCATGTGTTTTTTTTAATAACACTTTCCGAAAAGCAGCATCTTTTAAAGATGCTTTTAACCACAAGCTGAGCCTCATTGGCAAAAGCAGAAAGTAACTATGTCGTTTCTTCAAGAGGTAAGTTGTAAGTCTCCAGTGCTCCAAAACTAAAATATCTGTAATCATGATCTGACCCCACTGACTCCATAAATTAATTCACAGTGGGCAGTACAGCAGGTCAGAATTTTCAGCCCAGCACTCAAACACCGACAGCTTTAGCAGCCATCACCCCATCAGCAAAGGCTCGTACCAAGGCAACTGCCATGTCAAGAAGCAGCATTATTTACTCCAGTACAGTGCAATTCTAAGACACCTCTGTTGCTTTCAGGACTCAAAACACTATCTTTGTATGCTAGTTTACTTCAGACTCACAAATGCACTTTAAAATCCAGCTCTGAGACTTTTGCCATGTCAGCTGTTCCAGCTCCATGCCAGCAGAAGTGTTAACTAGCTCCTCTGGGTGTGTGTATCAGCTGCTTTCAGGTCGGAGTGGTGTCATTCCCAGGAGACACCCAGAGCAGTGCAGATTGTGTGCCAGTCTTCTTTCCCAGGCAAAAATCAATGTGAGTGATAATACATTTCATTAATAAAGTTAATGCCCAGAGACTTCATTCAAAATAAAATCGTTAGAAATTACATTGATTTCTTTCTGGAAGAGAATAAACCTGAGAAAGAGCTTCCAAAACCTACACTGTAACATGCTTTTCTACCATATTCAAGAGGTTAATGCAAATAAGATTGGCTCTTACAGTGTCTGTGTCAAAAGGTGATAGGCTTGAAAACAGCTCTTGTCTGATGAAAGACAGGAACAAGTTTTTTTGTTTTCAGTAATTCTGGGAAAATCACCTCTACACTGTAGATTTAAACAGACTAAGAGCTAGCGGGGCAACAAAACCAAATCTAGATAAGTATTGAAATGCATTTCTATTTTTGAAGCTACTCCAGTGAAAAATTACTTTAATTTTGTGGTCTGACTTTTTTTAAGAGGCATGTTTTTGACACATTTTTGAGGACTGCATTGAGTAACAATGTAGAAAGGGGGAAATTAGCAATAACAAGCAGTAAGGTTCCCAATGAATTATGTAGGGATAGTGGCAGCTGTCTTTGCATTGAAAAGAATGTGAATTGTTTAATAATTGCTCCTTCAAGAAACAAATATAGAGTGAAATAGGAGTGACCACTGTGAAGAATAGTTTAGCTGCACTTCTAAATACTTTAAATCTATGAATGTCATGAAAATATTATTATGCTAGTTTAACTTGTTTAGGAGGAATGTGAGATAGTTACCGGATTATGAAGAGGTAAAATAGCCAAAAGGTAGTTAATTTGCTTCTTTGACAAATATTCAGACAGAAACAGGGAAATACACAGTGGATTTTATCTTCAAATGAAGACAAAAGGACCTGGTCCATCACCCTGTGAGACTAGAAAGCTAATGCACAACTTTCTGGTAGTCTGTTTTGTTCTGTGCTCCCTGTAGTCAAATGACTACAACAAGTAACCGCAACAAAAAAAGAGAGCTTAAGCTTGAATAAGAGAAAAAATAATAATAAAAAACCCCTAGGAAACACTTCGATAAGTTCAAGTTGGCTCTGTAAGATGGGATTACAATACATGACCTCCAGAATGTATTTTTAACCTAAATTAACACTACACTTGTCTTAATGGCATTTTGTGGCTCAGGCTGACCCAGTGGAATTCACTCTGACATGTATCGAGAACTGAGTGGTGCAATCTCAGGCAGCTCACAAGTATTGCTTTTGAGACTTATGGGGGACAGGTGAAAACAGAAACCTTTGGCAAGAAGATGTGGCATATCCATTTTTTAAAAAATGGGTGGAGAAAGGTAGAATGTCAGAACATTAGCGTAGTCACCTAACTCCAATACTCTAAATACTGCAACAAAAAAACTCTTTTATAAGCCCCTAAAAAACCAGCAACAACAACGTGAATTTCTGAAAGCAAACTGATGTCTAATAGTGGAATTCATGCCACAATCAATCCAAAACACTCTAAGGAAATAGATATTATATGCTGTATTTTTACTTAAACCACAACAAAAAGCCTGCTAATCTGACTTTTTTTTTAAAAACCAGGTAGAAGAGTATCTTGTGGATGAGGGGATCCCAAACTTGACTTCCTAAGTTACTACTGCCAGTAACGGCAAAAAGTCCCTGACTACTCTCCTGAGCAGCATTTGGGTAAATAGGAGGCATTTTGCATTCTAACAGTAAGGGTTTTAAAGCATACTCTTTTATTTCTTTTAAAAGAATACTCTCCTAGAGGTGTCTTCTAAATGACTGCCTTAGCTGAAATTATTATAAGCTATGTACAATTGCCTGAAAACCTAATGCCAAAAGCTATCACTGTTCACTGTCAAACTAGAAGGATGTCCTGTGGCTTCCTGCAAAAATCCATCTTGTTTCTGGCATTTCTCAGTATTTCCATTAATGATCAAGAGCAGGGAGTGCTTCTTATGAAATTTGTGTACAATCTGAAATTCAGTGTGCATTGTGAGCTCTCTGAGTGTAGAATTAAAAGCAAAGTAGTATCTTCATCAGCTGGAGGAGCAGTCTGAAATAAATAGAACGCAGTTCAGCAAGGACAAGTGAAAAGGAATAATCAGCTGTACAAATAGACAATGGAAAACCACTGGGTTAAATTAAGTTTTGGAGAGAAGGTTCAGACCTGCAAGCTCTTCAGTTTGCAGTGTCACACAGCTGCCCTGTATCTATCCGGTATGTAGGAGCAGGTGGGTTTTATGCAATATGAGAAGCAATCCTCACCTTCCCTCCAGCTCTGGCATGGACTCAGCAGCAATCCAGCCTCTCATCTGGAATACAATAATTACAGAAAAGATGGGAGCAATTGGCATAGCAATCAGAGAGTGACAAGGATAATCAGAGCCCAGGAAAACATGGTTTGTCAGGGACAGCTGAAAGAAAAGCAGTTGTTTAGATTAGAGAAGACTGAGAAAAAAACAACAGTCTTGGGATATATAAAAGGCTCTTGCAATTGCTTTGAGAGCATTTCCCGGTGAGGGATGCATCTTCCAGGACTATATAGCACTTTGTTTCTGGTAAGTAAAGCAAGTATTCCCCTAATATAAGCCTAATTTTAGGTACTGAGTGGATCCATTCTCCACACCCTAAATGACTAAACAGTGTTTCTCATTAAGGTTCACATTGAAAGGTGATGTACAATTGGTTACAAAATACAAGTGGACATGCTCAGTTACAGACAAGTGAGCAAACAGGCCAGTGAAAAGCACATTTTTCCAGTGGAGTACTGTACATGGAAAACATCTTTGCCTCACAACGTGACTCACAGATTGTAACTAAAAGAGGACACATAGTCTGCAAACTTTTAAAGGTTAGCTTTGTGGCTGTGTAGTCAACTGATAACAGTAGTTGTCTTTGTAGGCTTCCAATCTATTTCAGCCATGCACGTATTAAACTGTATCAAATGAAAAGTGCAAAGGGGAGCAAAAAGAGAATGAGGAGATACATGGCAAGAATTCAACTACTTTGTGAGATGGCTCAGACCGAAATACACCAGTCTTTTTATGGTAGAGAAGCTCCAGGGCAAGTGCTTTCCCTCAACACCTGTGTCTGTCCAGCTGCACAGCCCTTGCACCTCCATTAACAGGCTTTTAAACACCTTGTTCAGACAGAGATGTCAACTTGTCCGTGATTTATTTAGCTGGGATTCTGAAATCTACCCTGAGTTCTTGCAATCATTTTCACGGTCCACCCATACCTGTTCTTCTTGACCTTTTCTTGACCTTTCCTTCACAGTATTTTTTCCTGATCCTTTTGCTTCTCTGTCCCTTTCATGGATATAAGCTTCTATACAAACAGCCAAAAACCATCACTCAAATACTCCTTGCTGGTGCTATGTGACATGCTGGAGTAGAGACCCTGAATAAGCTCCAGAAAAGAGCTGAATTACTTAAAAGAGGTCTTAAATAAATGAACATAGACTTTCCTTGCTGAAGAACTTGTGTATATTTATATTTTAATGGCATGTTTTCTGTGCTGGGGTGAAGGTAGTGAAGATGAAGGCGAGCATGTCTGACAGCTGCATCTCTAACTCTTTCTGCCTCTGTGGAGAGGGAACATCTTGTGACAATTGCATAGTAAAGACAGTCCTGTCTCCATCCTGAGTTGTCTGCATTCTGCAAAGATGTCTCCTGCCTTCACATTCAATTCATTTTGTGTAATTGAGCAACATTTGTTTGTGCTTCCTCTTGCCCAAGCATCAGACAGAATAGCTCTGCCTCCCATCTTTTGTAAAGAAAGCACTTGTGGTTTTGTAGATGCAGGCTTCTGGGGGGAAGATAAGGATTTTCTAGCAAAACAAAAAAGAACCTGGCCACTGATTGAAGCATTTAAATTCCAAGTGTTGAGAGACCGAACAAAGTGTAAGCAGAAAAGAAAGTGCTTTTGCATTCAGTGTGCGTTTCACTGCCAACACTCCTCATAACCCTGGGCTTGAATGGCAGCTGAGTAGCAGAGCTATTTGCAGCAGTGTTTATTTCCACAGGCAAAATCTTTTCCTATAGCTCTCCTTTTAACTTTTGCAAAAGCATTGTCAGCCACTATGAAGACATTAACAGAAGCCTCAGAGAATGCCTAGACTGTAAATATTGGGGTTGCGGCTGTAAAATAGACAAACTAAAAAAGCCTAACTTCTTCTCTGAAGTCTTTGGGGAGTGAACCCGATATCTGTGAACCCACTAAATGAGCTGTTCCCCTGAATGTCTGTGTGTAGGCTGTTTATTTCATTGGCAGCACAGTATTAATCACAGTGAAAGCTGATTCTATTGCAGGCAATAAAGGATATACTGTCACAGAACTGTACACACATACAAAGTTCAGTACTTTCCCCCATTCCTTAGATCATTTCCTACAAAGCCTACCAGCAGAAAGGCTCTTGTCTGGCAATCTTTCAGTCCATAGGGAGGCCTGCTACAAGAAAACACAAACAGAAATATTCCTGCAAAATGACCTAAAAGAATCTGGCATCTGTGTTGTGACCCAGCAAATCCATAAAAATCTGTCAAATTATGTGAGGGGAAAGGATTAACTTATTTGATAAACACATGGTAGGAGGGTGGTTTTCTCAAATGCTGGTTAGCAGTTCTTAATAGGACCTCTTCCCCTACAGGAACCTACAGGAAGGTTGGGTTTGATGAGCTCAGAGGTCTTTTCCAACCCTAAGGATTCTATGAATATGCCAATTAAATAATTTGCATATTTAGCAGGGACATACTGATTTAATTCAGCCTTCCAAGGTAAATGCACCTACCTTTCCACCACCTTGCCTGCATTACCCATGGCAGAGCCTAGAAGATGCATTTCATAGAGCTGACAGACTCCCTGCCATGCAGCCAGATGCCTAAGAATCCTAGAAGTCTGAGCTTGATTGGTAGCTGCAGAAATTCACCTTCCATAAGTTGGCCTTGCAAGTATTTTGGGCTCAAAAGTATCAGGGGACCTTCTTCATATTGCTGTTGGAGTCAGAGAATATCCTTGATATGAGAAGCAAGAGCTCTGGTCTTCTTCACCCACATATATCTTAAAAAAAAAAAAAAATTCCAATGCAGAAAAATCCTCTCTTTATGGAAACATAAAACCCATTAAAAAGTCATATAGGGGATCCTAGATTCAGACCTGTCTGACTTCTCAGGGCTGTTACCTATTAATAAGCAACTGAGGACAAGAAGTTTATACTAGAGCAGTTTCCTTCAGAAGGTAGCAGAATCTCTCCCACAGAAGACTTTTTTAAGAATAGGGTAGACTCCCATTTTTCAGTAATGTTATAGGATTGAGCCATCTCACAAGGTAGTTGAATTCTTGCCATGAATCTCCTCATTCTCCCTTTCCTCCCCTTTCCACTCCCCAGCAAGGCAGGGCACAGACTACCTGACCCCTGCAATCTCCTCTGAGCTACACTGCTTTTTTTCCAGGTCATTGGACAGAGCAGAGTCTTATTCCATTTCAGGTTTCTGGACACCGGTTACATTCTCTGCATTTGAAGCTCTTGAGATCCAGGCAGCTTTTAAGCACATTCTTTCCACAGCAAACCTTCAAAAAAGGATAGACAGGTTAAGTGAGCAGTCTGCAGAGGAAAAGCTGTGTGCAACTCTTCAGGAAACCCTTGCAATAGCCGTGGAATAAATCTGCTCTGCTTGCCAGAAACCTACAAATAGGAAAATGTAAACAATTTAAATGGAAAGGTAGGGATGAGAAGAGAGATGCTGCAGAACCTGTTGCCTCAAAAATGAATTAACATGTGTCCCACTACCTGGAGCAGGTCTGAGGAAGCTGAAGTATTGAGGTCTTTCACTCCTAGATATTCATGACTGAAAAGAAGCTCGATGTTATAGATCTTGTTTAAATAATGTAAAGCTGAAAAATTTAAGCCTTTTGCAGATGCAGCCTGCAGAGTACTCACAGAGTGATCAAATGAAGAAAATGCCAAAGTTACTTGCCTACAAGGCCAACAGCTTCCCAGTGTCACTTCCAGCCTTTCTGGGATCCCTCAGATATGAGTGGAGAGCAGGACATTGGCTGGATAAAGCAATCTGGATAAAACAATCTAGCAGCCTACCGTCTGCCTCCTTTCCTATCTGCCATCTTTCCTATCTGCCACCTTTTTCACACACTAACAAGAAGTGGGCAGAGGTAAGAGACCTCATCCCAAGTCAAATAGGCATGGAGGTATGTGATGGGAGGATGCATGTGTTCATGTCTGGCTGTGAAATGCTTGTAATTTGGTCATAAAAGAAGCCCAGTGAACTCAGTGGGAAAGTAGGAACTTAACCAATAAGGACTTTAAATATTTAGTTGAAAATGGACCATTCACTTTATTGTAATAAAGTTCCACATTCAGTGTTAGAAATAGTTGGTTCTTTACTGTTATATATAAAAAGCCATACTTCCTCCCTCAATTAATTTTTACTAGCATGACAATTTTTCACCCTTAGGGCCCCCTTCTGATTACCTGCACACTGATGATACACATTTGTGTAACAACACTGGCTCTTACAGCAATAGCTCTCTATTCATAGTGGTATAAGCAAGATAAGAATCTGGCCCTCAAAGCTCTATTTAAACTTGACCTGAATGATTCATGCCTTTGAGATCTTAAAATCAGATTACTGTAAAGTGCTTTATAGTGGGCTGCCAAAAGGGCTAATCCATTCCCTGAAGCTAATGCACAATACAGCACCTTGATTGTTGTCAGAGGTGGGCAGAGAGGGATCTGCCTACTCTCTACTTGTCTGTCAGCATTTTCTGCTTTTTAGTGCCTAGAAAAGGTCTGCAGTTCTGCTTTTAGCTTTTAAAGCTATTAACAGGCTGGAAATTGATGTTGCCAAGGACATCTGTAAATGTGCCTTGGGGACGTATAAATACTTTATAGTATTGAATTGTTCCCATTTTTGTTAGCCACAGGAATCCTATCAGACTGACGAGGGTAATTTCCAGTGACGCCTGTCAAACTGAACATGGAAACAACATGGTGGACTCTGCCATGCCTTTCCTTTGGACCACCTCTGCGAACAGGGTGCTGGCCATAAGCAGGCCACAGGCTGCCTTTCTGATCTGAACTCCTCCATCAGTCTTTCGTGATCAGATTTAAATTAATTTGAACTTGGATCTTGCCTTGCGAATCTTCTTCTTTTGCTACAAACATTGAAAACATTTCTATCATAATAAAGTTCTTCTCACATTCAACTTTTTTCCTGATACATGAGGATTGAAACAGAAGCTCACATAGCTTTGCACTGTAGCTGTAGGACTCCAGGCAGGCTTTGCACCAAACAGAAGCAGCAAGTGCAGCAGAGGTGTGTTTCTCCAGTTGTGTGATTTGCCCAGAAATCCTTTCCTGTGAGTCCCAGAGTGGAGCAGTCAGCCTCTCTATGCCTGTGCATTGGCATAAGGCTTGATGTAGCTGTGAAAGCACAGGGAAAAACATAGAAAAAAAAAAAGAAAAATTGAAGACCAGTACAGTGCTAGACACAGGAGACAGGAAGATGGGTAGAGATTTGCAGATCTATTGTAGTGCACTGAATTTCCCCCTCACCCTGGTGCACATGATGACTCTCTGGGAAGCTTAAATTAGTATGCATTTTATCAACCCATATTCTTTAATAATGTCTCTTTTAATAGGGACAGCTGGATCAATCCCATCAATCAACACTGGCAGCTGTGGCTATGATATTTACTCCACTGACTCTTATCCGTAGTTTCAGAGCTCACACCTTTGGAATTACACGCTTCGTTTCAGGCTCCAAATTTGAAATATTTGACAGCAGGAGATTGGTGAGATTTCCTATCATTAGAAGAACCTAGGAACAGTCACAGTCACGGGTGCCAGCTCCTGGATGTATCTTTACTTCTACCCTCTATCAGGTGAGGCAATCAATTGACACCCCTTAAAAAGTGGCTGGAATCCTCACCCTCCTGACCACCAGTTTGCTCATTAAGGCTGACAATTGCAGGTGTTAATGGTTGCATTAGCCCTTGGTGGAAAATATTAGCAGTAAAGTGCAATATTC